>NC_042616.1:642261697-642541697 GCF_901001135.1 Rhinatrema bivittatum | reverse complement strand
AGATTTAAAGGAGTCAATAGGGTAAAGGGTATACCATCCCGGTTATTGTTTCCAACTGAATGAAGAGTCGCAATGAGTTGATGGTTTATTTATTTATTTATTTATTTATTTATTTATTTAAAAAAGAATTATTGCCCGCGCCCTCCAACGTTCAGGGCGGGTTACAGATAGTACGCTCATAGAAGCTATGAGTATATCTTGTATTGGGAAAGGAAGCGCCAGTGTCTTCAGAATGTCACGTTCAACATCCAAGCTGTTAGATGAAGCGAGGATTTTAGAGTCTGAAGGAGTGACCCTCCTTCTTGAGTCAGAAGGTATGGCTCATGACCCTGAGGCCTTGGACTCCGTATGGAATATTGTATGAGCCATGCTGGAACTATGATAATCATCAGGACTCTCTCTTCAATCAACTTTTGAATCATTCAAGAAATAAGAGGAATTGGAAGAAAAGCGTACAAGAGTCCAGTTGCCCATGAGATCAGGAAACCATTGTTAGCCTCTCTGTGTTGACTGGGCAGAATGGAACAAAACCTCTGCAACTTCCTGTTGTCCTCTGTCGCAAACAGGTCTAACTCTGGCAAACTGCTAGGGAGTTAGCAATCTGTTGTTATTTAGGAGAGTTGTGGGTGGATTCTTGGACCAGTGGCAGATGACCACGCCCCCGGGGAAAGATCCCGAAAGGGACTACTGGTCAGGCTCAGAGTATGGAGACAGACACATGCTAGTTCTTTATTAGACAGTATACTGAACCACCAGAGGTGGCAGTAGTGAGCTGGAATGCCCGGCTGGGCTGTAGTCCCTCAGATACTGGAACAGCGATCCCTGGAAGCTGAGCTGTAGAGAAACTGAAATATAGTGAGTAGGCAGGGTATGCAGAGTTCATGTACTCATGAACCTGATGGTAACACTCACACAATGTCTCATAGAAACCCAGGAGCTGGAATGTATAGGCCCTCGTGGAGAGAGTACCTGGTTCCAGGGAAAGCTCTGAGAGAGCGATGGTAACTCACTGATGTAGTTGGCAGTGATGACTTCCAGGCAGAAGAGAATACGGAGCAAGTCTGGGAACAAGGGCCTTCGAGGAGCAAGTACCGGTTCCAGACTGTCACCTGAAAAACAAAGGAGAAAGCGAGGCCCCCGAGGAGCGGGTACCCATGGTAAGACCGAGGAGGCAGAGAAGCTTAGGTAGAGTAACCCTTGCTAACTCAATCTGTTAGCAAATTCTAAGACCTTATATATCCGTCGCGGGTGACGGCATCTCAGGGGGACGCCCCTGAAGTTCACGCCATCGCCGGTACTTCAGTCGGGGCCGCGCACACACCCCTAGGCCTCCAGGAAACATGGCGGGTTTCAGCGTCTAGCCGGTCCGGGGATGCCGGAGGACTTCGGCAGAAGGACGCCGCGGCAGCCAATCTTCCCGCGGTCGAAGAGGGAGTCGCCAAAGAGGTAACGAGGGCGGAGAGAGGGCGTCGGGAACTGACGGACACAACACAAACCCCAACCGAGAAAGAGGTTGTCGACTACCACCTGATCCAGGGAGCACTCATAAGGGTGAAACACTCTGCTTAGTCGGTCTGCCAGCATATTCGCCAGACCTTGTAGATAAGTTTCTTGAAGGGAAATCAAGTGGGTGATGGCTAACTCCCAAATCAAGACAGCTTCCCAGCACAGCATCCATGAACTGGACCCTACTTACCGTACTTGTTTATGTAAACCATAGCGACCTGATATCTGTGTGAATCGTTACTGACTTATTCTGAAGCATGTGATTGAAAGTGATAGGTTTTTTGATGGCTCTGAGGTCCAGAAAGTTGATTTAGATGGTACTCTCCTCAGGTGACCATAGACCCTCTGCCTTGTACAGTAGCACATGTGCTCCCCATCCCTGGATGGATGAGTTGGTTGTTAAAATCAACTGATGAAGAGGTGCCTGAAGAGCTGCCCCTTCTTCCAAAATGCCTGGTCCTAACCACCATGCTATGTCCTTCTTCATGGATGTCGTCATGAACAATCTGGTTGCCAATGATTGAAGATATTGCAACCACTGACTTTTGAGGCCCCACTGTAATCTTTTCATAAGCAACTGAGTGCTGGAACTGACATGAACAGAAAAACATACTGGGGCAGACCAAGGGAAGCCCAGCATGCTGTATCTAACAGTGGCAAGTACCCACACATTAAATAGATATCAAGCTACTATAGCTTATTAATTAATAACAGTTTTCGGATTTTTCCTCTAGGAACTTTTCCAAACCTTTTTTATACTCATTTATACTAACTGCTATAACCACATCCTCTGGTAATGTTTTTCCTGGATGGTAGCTCCTAATATGGAACCTAACATCGTGTAACTACAGCAAGGGTTATTTTTCCCTATATGCACCTGTCCACATTAAATTTCATCTGCCATTTGGATGCCCAATCTTCCAGTCTTGCAAGCATACTTGGAAAGAAATGTATGCTTACAGAGAGCGGATCTTTAATTGCTTAGACGGGAACTCTATACAACCACAAAGTTCTCAAATAGCTATATTTTAAAATATATATAGATATAGATATGGGGCCAATATTCAGCCGTGGAATGGGCTGGTTAACAGGATCATTTATCAAATCGCGTTAGGGACTTATCACGGGTGTTAGGGCTCTAATGCCCACGATAATGCCATAATGCATCACGAGATGCGTATGCAAATTTTACATTTTTTCCTGAATGGGAGGAATTTGGGCGGAGTAATGTATCACAATCCGCTTGTGATTTAACTACTCTGAATAATTTTGTATCCTCCTCAAATTTGATAACCTCACTCGTAGTATTCCTTTCCAGATCATTTATATATATATTGAAAAGCATCGGTCCAAGTACAGATCCCTGAGGCTCCACTGTTTACTTTCCCCCTGAGAAAATTGACCATTTAATCCAACTCTATGGTTCCTGTCTTTTAACTAGTTTGTAATCCACGAAAGGACATCGCCTCCTATCCCATGACTTTTTAGTTTTCTTAGAAGCCTCTCATGAGGACTTTGACAAACGCTTTCTCAAAATCCAAATACACTACATCTACCGGTTCACCTTTATCCATATGTTTATTAACCCCTTCAAAAAATGAAGCAGATTTGTTAGGCAAGGCTTCCCTCGAGTAAATTCATGTTGACTGTGTTCCATTAAACCATGTCTTTCTATATTCTCTACGATTTTGATCTTAAGAAGAGTTTCTATTATTTTTCCCGGCACTGAAGTCAGGCTGACTGGTTTATAGTTATCCGGATCGCCCTTGGAACCTTTTTTATATATTGGGATTACATTAGCCACCCTCCAGTCTTCAGGTACAATGGATGATTTTAATGATAGGTTACAAATTTTAATAGGTCAGACATTTCATTTTTGAGTTCCTTCAGTACCCAAGGATGCATACCATCCAGTCCAGGTGATTTGTTACTCTTTAGTTTGTTAATCTGGCCTACTACATCTTCTAGGTTCACAGTTATTTTGTTCATTGGCCACAGCTGGGGTGGGAGGAGGGTCCTGGATAAGCTGGGTGGCTAACCGGGACCTATAGCAGGTGTATCTGAGCTGGGAGGGGGTTGCCAGATAGAGACAGTGCACAGCACGTAGTACAGGGTGGCCCAAGGAAAGGTAGCCTGCCTCCAATATCAGTGCCACGCAGGCAGGCTATTTTCCCATGGGCCACCCTGTATAACGACATTGATGCGAGGTGGGCTGTCTGCTGCCAGGGTCCGCAGGCCCCAGTGCGGCGGCAGACCGGATACCCACAACCTTCGATGGGGTAGTGACCCGCCATAGGTCACCTTGCTTGGATGTGGCAGGTCACCGAACACCCTGTGATTGCCTCCCGGAAGGCGCGGGGCCTTGCTTGGTTGCAGCAGGCCCTGGCCAGAGGTGACATGCTGCCTACACAGGGAAGGACGCTCTTGGTTAGCTTACCTATGTTATGGCTCGGATACAAAATCTGTTGTACACCGTTTATTGTAATAAAGCTGTGGCCCATTATATCCCACTTCTGGTCTCTATGTACTTTGTGTTTGTGAGTATGAATTACTGTGTTCCACCCACCTTCCCAGCGACAGGCTGTCACAGCTGCCTGGGTTATCAGACCCCCTCTTCCCCATATCCTTACAGTGCAGCAGTCGGGTTTATGGTTCTCGAGGGTTTCAATCAGTTTCTCTCTTCCCTACCTCTGCTGAACATGCGGCAGTGCAGTTTGGGAGCTAAGCGCCACTCTCAGTCCCTCCCCTTCCTGGTCTGCAGCAATGTGGGATGAAGTTTTCAGGGCAGCAACAGGTCCCATTCTCATTCGCCTGGCCTATGTTAGCAGCTCCATTTATCACAAGTAGCAGCAGTCCGCTCTTTTTCTCCCTAGCTAAACTTTCTTGCATCCCTTCTAGAGGACCCCCTGGGATAGTCTCATTGACCCAAGGTTGGAAACCACTAGTGCATATGATTAATTGTTAACAGCTACCATGTTAAATAATGTTGTGGCTGTGTTCACACCAAAAGAAGTGCATTATGTGCCCCTAAATGCCTTGTCTAGTTCTTATTAGTGTAAAAATGTTTCATGTATACACAGAAAATTCTGAAGGAATTCAAAATTGTTTATAATAATGTAGCACTACTTACTGAATTATTTACAGTAATCAATATATTGCAAAAGGACACATTTTTTAAATAGCTAAATGACAGCTATGAAGACATGCTCAGCACAGTCAGCAACTTTTCATAAACTTACCCTTTTTTTATAGACTCCAGAAACTGAGTATTTCTTGGGTCTGTGTAAGATCTCAGTTCTCCATCATCTAAACTGAAACCATTTCTCCAAAGCTTAAGCACAATTTGAACCTATTGGGGGAAGTAGCATATTAATATAAACATAATATAATAATAAATATAAAACTATAAACATTTAAAAGTGAATTTTAAAAGCCCGGCAAGCGCCAAAATTAGAGGTTGTGCAAACATGTCAAGCTGGTACACGCCTAGCGGATTTTAAAAGCTAGCTACATACATGCGTACTTACTGCTGCGCGCACAAATGAAGTTTTTAAAAAGGGGCGGGGTATGGGCGTTGCAGGATTATAACCTAAAATTTGCACATAAATACTTACGTGCCCTGGCACGTACTGGGATCCCCTTCCACGTAACTTTACTTCTGCTATGGATGACATGTAAGTTGTAGGCAGCATGGCTTTTAAAATCCCCCCACCTACACGGAAGAAGCAGCATTTGTGCGCACAGGTGTGTAGTCACTTAAAATAGTACACAGTCAGGCTATTATAGAACATAAGCACATATACAAGCATATAAAACAGGCGCATGCCGACGAACACGAGCACGTTTGTGCCCACGTGCCTCATTGAAAGTTACTGTCCCTGAGGTCAATATTCAAAAAACAGGATTAGCATCTCACTGAATATTTTAAAGTCGTCTATCCTGTCTGAATAAAGCCAATTAGGTTTCACGTTATCTGCGTATATGTACCCAGATAACATTAAGCTTATGCAGCCATACTGAAAGAATATTTATTTATTTATTTATTTATTGTTTTTACTATACCGGCTTTCATGACATGGATCACATCAAACCGGTTTACATTTAACAAAGTGTGCAAGAAAGTGATAACTCAAACAACTGTAACAAGAGCATTGTAAGGAGAGTGACAGTTACATTAAAACAGGGAAATAAATAACTGGGAGTTAGAGGTGAGAAGAGGGGGATATAACTTACAGCAAATTATTTACAAGGTTACAAGATTGAGTCCGATTAAATGTGAATTGATTAGTGAATGATAGTGTTAACACTGTGAAGGTGATGGCAGCGAATAACAAAGTTTGTTGTTTAAAACCATTTTTAATAGTGCGGTTGAGATGTGGGGTGTAGGTCTCAGTCGGAGCTTGGATAGTGTGGTTAAGATGTCTGGTGAAGGTCTCATAATATAGCCGAATAAGCACTGACAGATTTGAAAAAAGAAAAAAAGTTTGGGTCTGTGGCCAGGGCCCCCTTCTCCATGCCCCCCAAGTGCTGCTGAAGTTGGGGTTGGTAGGCCTGTGCCCTCCCCACGCCTTCCAAATCTGTTCAGAACTTGGCAGGTTAAAAGGCCTGAGGAGGTAAGCCAGACCTCCCTACTTGGCAATTCAAACTTTCAGCAAATGTTCAGTGTCCCCCCCCTTCTCTCCACAACCCCTGCCCACCCCCCAAGCCTGCCCCAACTCTCCCACCCTTGCTAGCACCCCTTAAATGGCCCCAATCACTGGGGTTGAGGTACAAGCAAATGTCTCTTGGCAGTGTCATGCGTTGCCTCGACAGTGTAAATTATTAGCACGTCTATAAAAATATTACTTCTACAGCAGCACTGGAAGCATATGCTGCCAGCATTGCTGTCGAGGTAATGTATGATGCTGCCGGGAGCAGAATGCTTATACTGCAGCCATAGCTGCCAAGGGCCATTTAGGGGGTGAAAGCAAGGGTGGGAATTTAGGAGCTGGCACTCATATTTGCCAACAATCGCTGTTCAGCCTGACATGTTCTGAACAGACTTCAAGGGAAGTGGGAGGCATGGGCTAGCCAGGCCCAATTTTAACATCACTTGGAGGAAGGGAGGGGTCCCTGGTCACCAGCTTGAACTTGATTTACTTTTCTTTTCTTTTTTTTTTTTTAAATCCATTGGCACTTAACTGGATATATTCTTTAAATATAGCTGCATAAGATTAAAGATATCCAGGAATACATTCCCTGATAACTTTAACCCTGCTCCTTGGGGCAACTAGAGTTAGACATATAATTTAATTGGCTAACTTGAAATATAGGAGGGCCAGATTCATCACGGCATTTTCCCATAGACACAGACTGGGAGAATAGCCTTAAAGGCATATTTTAAAAGCCCCACACACACCAAAGCCGGGAAATATATGAGTATCTCAGGCTGGCGCGCGCTGCGCAGATTTTAAGAGGAACCCAAGTTCACGTGTATCTTCTGGTACACACACAAATGGAAAAGGTTATTTGTTATTTGTTAAATTTGTTAAATATTATTGTTACTTTCAATGTTCCTTGTAATAATGCTCAATGGTTGATTGTTATTGTTCAATGTTCAATGTTCTATGTAAAAAAACCCAGGTCTAACCTCCCAGACCAGGGCAACCTTTTCGTTACTTGTAAACCGGATTGATTTGTATTGCATACAGGAATTCCGGTATATAAAAGAATTAAAATAAATAAATAAATAAAAAGGCAAAAAAGGGGATGGGGCATGGGCAGTCTGGATATGCAACATGAAATGTGTGCATAAGTATTTACGCGCACAAGCGCATGCCGAGGTCCCCTACCACATTAACATTACTTCTGCTATGGATGGCAAGTAAATAACGAAACAACAAAGAAAATGAGGCTAATTAGCAGAGTTTTAAGGGTTAAAAGAAAGGCATATTAACTAGGGGATTAGGAAGCCCTATCCTTTACCTGGGCAAACTGGGAACGGACTGGGGAAGCTGGTAATTGCATCCGCGTACTTATCTAATAAAATCCCCCTACTTATGAGACAGAACCGGCATTTGCATGCACATGCACGAGTCTATATAAAATTGCGCACACATGTAAACAGTTCAGCCGATTTTATATCATTTGCACGTATATTATAAAATGGCCATGTCTCTGGAAGCGAACCGACAATGTACATGTGCGCCCACGTGGCTGTTTCAGTTACCTTCCCCGAGAATCAGGCAGTTAGCCGGATAAATTAGCTGCCTAACTCATCCCTGCCCCAGAATGCCTCTGAAACTCCCCTAAATTATTTGGCTGAATTCTATCCTGATAATAACTTGTCTGGTAAAGTTTAGTCTGATAAATGGCCCCAATATTCATCCAGTAAGGTTTATCAGGATAACTCACAAATTATCCATATAAACCCTTTTGAATATAGGCCTCTAATGAAATAATGTTAGAAAAGACATTTTAGTATGCTATGTTTAGTTTAACTTTAGTGTTAACATGTCAGTATATTTAAAAGAAAGCAGATAAAGTAGATAAAAAGCATGACTGTTTTATGTTGTAAAACAAAGGAGGAGGATAGAGATAGTACAAATGAACACTTTGTTTTTGTGGCTTTTGGACTTTCACTCAAATTCCCCAGAAAGATGGAATGGTTCATGGGCAGCCAATAATACAAGCAGCAGGGCTGCAAAGGGATTACCAACTCAGTGGCCTTCAGACAGACACTGCCCTTGAAATGGGCAATTAGCCTTGACTATATAATCAATTTCATCATGGCTCAGTGATGAAAGGTGCAGGGTAAATTAAAGCAGGCAAAAAGTACACAAGGCTAAATATGTTTTGCAATTACATTTGAAATCTGAAGTGTAATCAGTTGCATTTTTAAATAAAGCACATTTTCTAATAGAAATCAGTTCATGCTGGAACAGTATTTTCCCCATAATACATGGAGTATGAAGTAGTGTACAATTCTGTTAACAAAATTAGTTAAAGTTCAAATATCTCTTGCACCTCGTTAAGAACACTATGACTTTGTTAAAGTCATTTTTATTTAAGTAAACAAATTAGTAATTTTGTCAGGAAGACGGATAATTAAGACCAGAGCAGCATATAAGTTTTGATGCAGAGATTTTTATATTGTGTGCTTTTATTCTGTGCGTTTCAAATATTTATGATTTTATTTTGTACATAGCTTAGATTCATGTTAAGGGATTCATAAATTTTAATAAAGATAAGGACTGTAATTTCAAAATGAGTGCATGAGTGTGTATGGCACGCGAGCAAAATTATACTGGAATTTTAATTTGGGCATGCACTTGTGCACGCATGTTTTAAAATACACCAATCGCGTATAAGTATGCTCCTAATTTTAAGAGGTTACTTGTGGAAAGCTAGTGCGTCTTCCACTGGTCTTTATCGGCTTTTATGCGCATTATGTAGGAGGATTTTAAAACATGCTTACGTAAGGCACATTCACAGTTTCCAATTACTCTACCAGTTTGACAAATTAATATGAGATCTTTCAGACCCCTCTTGTTCTTCATCCTGCATGTCCCCCAGTTGATCTGGACCCTTCACTTTGTCCTATAAGCTCTAAAGCTCAAGGTTTGCATACTTGATAGGAGCAGCAGTAAAGTTACGCAGATATCTAGGCTACACAAGCTGAGGTTAGGTTTTAAAATACGGAGTTATATGTGTGGACATGTTAGCCCCAGCATGCATAACTTGCAGCTTTTTAAAATCTGTGTTGCTTGCATGCCGCTCACAGACACTCGTTTGTGGGCATTTTTACCCAAGCAACGCCTGCACCGCCTTCTCAGAAATACCAAGTAAGATCGCATTACAATAATCCCAAATTGGAGAAATCAGCGCTTAGACCACCGTTCGAAAGGACTCAAAACTCAACATATTTCTTAACCTCCATAGGTGATGCAATTTAAATAATATAGACCTAACCTGGTTAGAAATATGAGATTCAAAAGACAACTCATCGTCATATAAATTCCTGACCTTGGAAGAGGGTTTTACTCTCTCTCCACTAATCAAGAAAACTTCTGGAGGTGAAACTTCTTTCTTGCCTGCAACAAAAATCCATTCAAAATCAATTTATTTCTCTCAGTCCAATTAATGATCTTCTCTAAGGAGTAGATTTTAAAAGAAGCGTGCACGGCCTACATACGCACGTACACATGCGTGCCCAATTTTAAAATGCGCGTACATGTTATAAAATCGGGGGTCGGTGCGTGCAAGGGGGTGCACAATTATGCACCTTGCGCACCGAGCCACGCTACCTTCCCCCGTTCCTTAACCCTAACCTGACCTTCCCACCCCCTAACTTTTCCCCGCCTAGCACTACTCTAACCCCCCCCCCATCCTTTGTCTTCCCTTTTGCGCCTGTCGGCCAACTGCCAGCACACAATCCTCCAACACAGTGGCAATGGCCGCTCTGTTGGATACCTTTAGCCTGTCCCACACCCAGACCGCCCAGCCCCAGCCCCGCCCCCTTTGTAAAGCCCCGGGACACGTGTCCCGGGGCTTTACGCAAGTCGCCAGGCATTTTTAAAATAGGCCCAGTGCGCGTAACCTTTTTAAAATCTGGCCCTAAGCCCTTTTGTCCCAAAGGCCACTCTAAGGGGCAGATTTAAAAAAAGTTCGCGCATCTGGTGCAAATAAAAGTACGCCGGATTTTAAAAGATACGCGCGTAGCCACACGTATTTTTTAAAATCCGTGGTCGGCGTGTGCAAGCTGCGCAAAATCGGCAGCCTGCGCGCGCCGAGCCGCACAGCCTGCCTCCATTCCCTCCGAGGCCGCTCCGACACTGGAGAGGCCTCGGAGGGAACTTTTTTTTTGTCCCCCCTCCCCACCTTTCCCTCCCTTCCCCTATCTAACCCACCCCCCAGCCCTAACTAAATCCCCCTCCCCTACCTTATTTTGTTGAGTTATGCCTGCCTCTGGCAGGCGTAACTTGTGCGCATCTCCGGCTCCCTGCCCTGGCACAGGTCGCTGTGCCGGAGCACTCGGCCCCGCCCCCGGACCGCTGTCACGCCTCCGGCCTCTCCCACGGACAGCCGCCATGCCCCTGAACACGCCCCCGAATGCCATGCCGCCCCTGACACGCCCCCAGACAGGCATCCCGGGGCTTTGCGCGTGCCGGCGGCCTATGCAAAATACTTTAAAAATCTACCCCTAATTGTACATCATCTGCATATATAAACCCTAAAACCCAGCAAACGAACAGAATGACCCAAAGGCAACAAAAAAATATTGAATAAAAGAGGAGACAATGGAGAGCACTATTATCAGGGTACAAATTATATTGCAATGATAGGGAGGATCAACTTGGCGGGGGTGTGGCACTTTATGTCCGGGAGGGTATAGAGTCCAACAGGATAAAGATCATACAAGAGACTAAATGCTCAGTAGAATCTATATGGGTAGAAATCCCATGTATATTGGGTAAGAGTATAGTGATAGGAATATACTACCATCCACCTGGACAAAATGGTCAGACAAATGATGAAATGCTAAGAGAAATCAAGGAAGCAAACCAATTTGGCAGTGCAATAATAATGGGAGATTTCAATTACCCCAATATTGACTGGGTAAATGTAACATCAGGACATGCTAGAGACATAAAGTTCCTGGATGTAATAAATGATTGCTTCATGGAGCAATTGGTTCAGGAGCCAACAAGAGAGGGAGCTATTTTAGATTTAATTCTTAGTGGAACGCAGGATTTGGTGAGAGACGTAACGGTGGTGGGGCCACTTGGCAACAGTGATCATAACATGATCAAATTTAAACTAATAACTGGAAGGGGGACAATAAGTAAATCTGCAGCTCTAACACTAAACTTTCAAAAGGGAAACTTTGATAAAATGAGGAAAATAGTTAGAAAAAAAGCTGAAAGGTGCAGCTGCAAAGGTTAAAAGTGTTCAATAGACTTGGACATTGTTTAAAAATACAATCCTAGAGGTGCAGTCCATATGTATTCCAAGCATTAAAAAAGGTGGAAGGAAGGCAAAACGATTACCGTCATGGTTAAAAGGTGAGGTGAAAGAGGCTATTTTAGCCAAAAAAACATCCTTCAAAAATTGGAAGAAGGATCCATCTGAAGAAAATAGGATAAAACATAAGCATTGTCAAGTTAAGTGTAAAACATTGATAAGACAGGCGAAGAGAGAATTTGAAATGAAGTTGGCCATAGAGGCAAAAACTCATAATGAAAGCTTTTTTAAATATATCCGAAGCAAGAAACCTGTGAGGGAGTTGGTTGGACCATTAGATGACCGAAGGATTAAAGGGGCTCTTAGGGATAAGGCCATTGCAGAAAGACTAAATTAAATCTTTGCTTCCGTGTATACTAATGAGGATGCTGGGGTGATACCAGTTCTGGAGATGGTTTTCAGGGGTGATGAAGCAGATGAACTGAACGAAATCACTGTGAACCTGGAAGATGTAGTAGGCCAGATTGACAAACTAAAGAGTAGCAAATCACCTGGACCGGATGGTATGCATCCTAGGGTACTCTAGGAACTCAAAAATGAAATTTCTGATTTATTAGTTAAAATTTGTAACCTATCATTAAAATCATCCACTGTACCTGAAGACTGGAGGGTGGCTAATGTAACCCCAATATTTAAAAAAGGCTCCAGGGGCGATCCGGGTAACTATAGAACAGTGAGCCTAACTTCACTGCCAGGAAAAATAGTGGAAACTATTCTCAAGATCAAAATCGTAGAGCATATAGAAAGACATGATTTAATGGAACACAGTCAACATGGATTTACCCAAGGGAAGTCTTGCCTAACAAATCTGCTTCATTTTTTTGAAGGGGTTAATAAACGTGGATAAAGGTGAACCGGTAGATGTAGTATATTTGGATTTTCAGAAGGCGTTTGACAAAGTTCCTCATGAGAGGCTTCTAGGAAAAGTAAAAAGTCATGGGATAGGTAGCGATGTCGTTTTGTGGATTACAAACTGCCTAAAAGACAGGACACAGAGAGTAGGATTAAATGGACAATTTTCTCAGTGGAAGTGAGTGGGCAGTGGAGTGCCTCAGGGATCTGTATTGGGACCCTTACTTTTCAATATATTTATAAATGATCTGGAAAGAAATACGAGTGAGGTAATCAAATTTGCAGATGATACAAAATTGCTCAGAGTAGTTAAATCACAAGCAGATTGTGATAAATTGCAGGAAGACCTTGTAAGACTGGTAAATTGGGCATCAAAATGGCAGATGAAATTTAATGTGGATAAGTGCAAGGTGATGCATATAGGGCAAAATAACCCATGCCATAGTTACACAAAGTTAGGTTCCATATTAGGTGCTACTACCCAAGAAAGAGATCTAGGCGTCATAGTGGATAACACATTGAAATCATCGTTTCAGTGAGCTGCGGCAGTCAAAAAAGCAAACAGAAGGTTGGGAATTAATAGAAAGGGAATGGTGAATAAAACGGAAAATGTCATAATGCCTCTGTATCGCTCCATGGTGAGACCGCACCTTGAATACTGTGTACAATTCTGGTCACCGCATCTCAAAAAAGATATAATTGTGATGGGGAAGGTACAAAGAAGGGCTACCAAAATGATAAAGGGGATGGAACAGTTCCCCTATGAGGAAAGACTAAAGAGGTTAGGACTTTTCAGCCTGGAAAAGAGACGGCTGAGGGGGGATATGATAGAGGTGCTTAAAATCATGAGAGGTCTAGAACGGGTAGATGAGAATCGGTTATTTACACTTTTGGATAATAGAAAGACTAGGGGGCATGCCATGAAGATAGCATGTGGCACATTTAAAACTAATCGGAGAAAGTTCTTTTTCACTCAACGCACAATTAAACTCTGGAATTTGTTGTCAGAGGATGTGGTTAGTGCAGTTAGTATAGCTATGTTTAAAAAAAGGATTGGATACGTTCTTGGAGGAGAAGTCCATTACTTGCTATTAATTAAGTTGACTTACAAATTAGCTACTGCTATTACTAGCAATGGTAACATGGAATAGACTAAGTTTTTGGGTACTTGCCAGGTTCTTATGGCCTGGATTGGCCACTGTTGGAAACAGGATGCTGGGCTTGATGGACCCTTGGTCTGACCCAGCATGGCATGTTCTTATGAGCTCTGCAAACAGCTTACAAATAGAACGCAAACAGATATTAAACGATTGAGTGGATAGGGCTGAACCCTGGGGAACACAAGTCAAAACTGAATGTCAGGAGGAAGAAACCTGGCCAACCTTTACTTTTTGCAATTGCTCTGACAGATAAGAAGCAAACCAGGCAGTTCCAGTTCTAGCTAAATCATGCTCCTTCATGTGATACAATAATATTTGATGGTTGACTTTATCGAAGGCAGATGAGAAATCAAGGATGACTAGCTTCTTACCCATATAAAGGCCACACCTAAAGAAATTGATTAGAGAAACCAGTAGAAACTCCATATTCAATGACTTCCGGAATCCAAATTGGAAAGGATCGAAAAGTTGGTTCTCATTGAGAAAGATAGATAGTTGTTTCAATACAGCAGACTCCAAGATTTTAGACAAAAGAGATAGAGACGATAGCGGCCTATAACTGGCCAAATCCTAGGATCTAAACTTGTTTTTTTGAGTAAAGGTTGAACTGTAGCTCTCTTTAACTGAGTAGGAACCAATCTCTTAATTAGCCCTGCATTTACAAATTGAGTAGAAAATGGAATAAATAACTCCTTTGTGGCCTTTAGAGTAATTGTTCTGCAAGGATTTAATGGAAAGGACAAGGCATTCATGGCCGAAATGATGTTAGAATTTCAACCTGGGAAACAGGTTGAAATTCAGCCCATTTAATCTCCAAATCAATAGGCAAACTGTGAAATCACTAAGGAACAAACAAAAAGATTGGAAATGTTCTTGGCTTTATTTTCCAAATACTCCAAAAAGTCCTTACAACTCTTAAGAGTTTGAGAAACGTTTTAGAGGACAAACCTAAAAGCATTTGCAAGTAATTGCAAACAA
This sequence comes from Rhinatrema bivittatum, assembly GCF_901001135.1. NCBI lineage: Eukaryota > Metazoa > Chordata > Amphibia > Gymnophiona > Rhinatrematidae > Rhinatrema > Rhinatrema bivittatum. The sequence continues at coordinate 642,527,199 of NC_042616.1, read as the reverse complement.
AATTTTTGGGTTATCTACGGCCAGGTTACAAGATCCATAATAAGCCTTTTCAGCAGCATCATATTTAAGTTTATAGTCAGTGAGGGTGCGCTGATAGATGTCTAATACTTCTTTAGAACGCAGATGACATCTTTTCCACTTGCATCTCCTCAATGACTGTTTACACTCATGCAAATCAGGTGCAAAAATACATTTCATCCCTTTGGAGACATTTAGCCTACAATAGGAGAAATTTCATCAGGAATGGAAAGTACGGTATCATCCCAAGGTTTTCAACAGCACAATTATCAAATTTGACAACACAGGCAACAATTCGATCATGATCAATCCAACCCCTACCAACAATGGCCATTGTTTGGAGCTCCCATTGGTAATAAATGATTAAAAAAGAGCTGAAATGAAATAAGAAAATGATCAGACCAACCAACAGCATGAACTGATAAGTTAAAAAAACTGCTTTTGTGCGCGCAATGGGAGATACATGTTTTGTTGCAGGCATTTTAAAATCCACTCGGCGCATGCGCGACCAAGACGCGCATATCTACAGTTTTGGTGCATGCAAGCTTTTTAAAATTGACCAGAAGGCTTATATCACAATGAGGCATTCATACTGCCGCTTGAGCTTGTTGGCTATTGTAAGAAGTGCATTCCCACAAAACTAACAACTTAGAATTAGCAAATATCCTCCCATGTACTACTTTTCTACACTGCTACATTTCAGGTCATAATGTTGTGCAGAGTGAAATCTGTTAGCATAACCCTAAAGTGAATATATTTCTAAAATAGAGATATTTGCTAACAAGATCAATCTATTAATAGCCTTATATGCTCTTACCTAAATTATTCAAATAGACATCACTGGGCCAGGGAAGTAATAAAAAGGAATCGAGAATCTAGGATAATGGAGTTGCAAAAAGCCAGGATATAGTCATTTTAATCTATTCTATATAGTACAATTCTATCTTATAATATGCCACATGAGCAGACGTATTTATGAACAAAGCATGGTAATAATTTTATCTCTCAAATTTAGAACTGTAGAGGTTAGTACTACATCTGCCTTTCTTTCAATGTTGTATCCTTTTTACTCACATCTTGTGTAAACTCCAGATGATGTTCTCCATATATATATTCTGATCGACTTTGGGATGAGTCACCCAATTTGTATCCACCACCAGAAAAAGACTGTCAAAATACAACATATCCTGCCATATTAGAAAGTCAACTGAAACATAGTAAATAATCTCTTTGATACAAAATACAAGTGAAATTATTTGAAATGGATATTGATGTGGTCTTTTACACACATTTTAGAACAGGAGTGCTCAAACCGGTCCTAGGGCCTCCGCCCAGAACCAGCCAGTCAGATTATCAGGATATTCCTAATGAATATGCATGAGAAATATTTTTATGGATACATTAGGAGGCAGTGCATGCAAATATATCTCATGCATATACATTAGAGATAGCACAGTTGCTTGCCTGAAACAGGTGTTTTCCCCTAGGACAGCAGGATGTTAGTCCTCACATATGAGTGACATCATCCGATGGAGACCGGCACAGAAACCTTTTGTCAAAGTTTCTAGAAGCTTTGACTGACACACTGAGCATGAGCAGCATGCCCCTATCCGCGCATCCACGCAAGGTCCCCCTTCAGTCTTATAACAAAGATAAAATAAAAGCAAAAAAATAATAAAGCAACAAACTGGAAGGAGAACCCAACTCTGCGAGGTGGCGGGCGGGATTCCTGAGGACTAACATCCTGCTGTCCTAGGAGAGCACCTGTTACAGGTAAGCAACTTGCTTTCTCTTGGGACAAGCAGGATGATAGCCTCACATGTGGGTAAATACCAAGTTCCAGGCTAACTCCGTCAACAGGGAAGGCCAACAGGTGCCGAACAAAGTGCCAACAGGCACAACAACAACTGCGGCTCTGTTGGTTAAGGGGACTGCCCAGCTCCAACAGGGATACTAGGCAGGAAGAATTGGGTTCAGGTTGTGAAAAGATTGTGCAGGATGGACTGACCAAAGGCATTGTCCTGTCGCCCATCTTTGTCCAGGCAGTAGTTAGCCGCAAACATGTGAAGAGAACTTCACATTTCGGCACGGTAACTTTTGACGATGGGGACCGCTCGCAGATGAGCAACCGACATTGCCATGGCCCACACAGAGTGAGCTTTGATGTGGACTGTCAGTCCCAGGTAGGTATGTCGCTTGTAGCGACATCCTCTGAGACAGGGCCCAAGACCACACCTGCACCACCTTGTGACAGAGAAGGAATGAACCTGTGCCTCCCTGCTTGTTGACATACCACATCACAACTTGGTTGTCCATTCGGATCAGTACTTCCTTGTGGGACAACTGATCTCTGAACGCTCAGAGGGCATAGCGGATCGCCCAAAGCTCAGAAAATGTATTTCTTTAAGCACATCCTTATTTTTCCTTATTTTTATTTATATTCTACTTTTCAGTCACTTCAAAGTGAATTACATTCAGGTACTGTGGGTACATAAAAATGAAGTCACAAATATTTTCATTAATTACCAGTATGTTTGACAACCAGAATGACAAACAAATAAGAAGCTGAAACAAGTCTCTACCAACAAATGAAGTGAGTTTATCACAGATAAGACTGAGAATCTCATGAAGGAGTATGGAATTCATTCTAAGACGACAGTTCCATCTGGCCATGCCAAAAATGCAGAATGTGCCAATTAAACACTATTAGAAGGAGCAAGAACAATGCTGATAAAATCAGGACTACAGGTCAAAATCACCATCAGTATAGATGAGCAAGAGGCAATCAGTAGGATACTTAAAAGTCTTATGGATGTCTCTCATATGACTGGTTTTCCAAACAATATCAAGAGAAGTTAGATTCTATGAAAACCTACAATCTTTGTTGGTTATTGTGAAAACAGAGAAAGATATCGGCTTGTATGATCCCAAAATGAAGATGATTCTGTCAAGCAGAGATCCATAGTTTCCTGAGTCAAGAAAAGATGCTGAAATTCTAGAAAATGGAGATCATATGATCAAGACACTTGTTACAAAATGAAAACTCACAAATTAAATAAGAAGAAAGAGTGGTATTAGTATTCTAGTATTCACAGAAAAAAAACATGTTTCCAAAGTTATATAAATAATCAAAGAGACTCCTGTCAAAATTAAGGGACTTTTAAAGTGTTAATGTCCTTGACACAGTCCCATGTTTCGCCTGAAGGCTGCTTTGGAAGGGTCGGAGCATACAGTAGTTCAAATGCTTAAAAACATCAATGAAACAAGTATAGGAGCTCTTACCAAAATGAAAAGATCATTGGACATTATCATATTGATGAAATTCTGAGAAGTAACGATGATAATGAGATAGGGTCATCATAGGACCTTCCATCATATATAGCAGAAATCTCATCAAAAAATCCCGTACCTTCCCTTTCCTCAAATCTTGCATTCCTAGGCAAACTTTTCGAAAAGGTGGTACTATTGCAAATGTATTTATTTATACGTATCTAAATTCCTGAAAAACTCAAAAGAACCTAGACTCAATCCAATCTGGTTTCAGCCTGACTACAGTACTGAAACTATACTAATGAGCATAATCAATGCACAAATACTCTGCTAGACCACAAACAGCCTTACCAATACTGCTAGATCTCTCAGCAGCTTTTAACACAGTAGACAGACCACCTGTCTAAAATACATAAGATCAGCAGGCCCAGTACTAGCATTGTTTACATCCTTCCTACATAATTGCACCCAAATTGTACCTCTTGTGTCAGCACTATCACAGCTTTACCCTCTCTCCTGTGGAGTACCACAAAGATCTATCCTATCCCCAAATCTGTTCCATATTTACATAGCCCCCTTGGACAAACTCACCAGGGAAACCAGCTAAGAAAGTTTGCTTACCATAAATAGTGTTTTCCATAGCTAGCAGGATGAATTAGCCATGCTGTCTGGGATGTCCCTCCGGGGTGGCTAGGCGGAGCTTCTCAAAGATGACAGAGCTTTGCTCTGTGTGCGGCTGCATGCACATCCTTTCCCGTGTGGTTCCATTTTCTCCTCAGTCTATTCCAAAGCATGTCTGCAAAGCGAGAAGTGGAGATTGTCAGGGAGGTGGGCAGGTCAGCATGGCTAATTCATTCTGCTAACTATGGAAAACACTGTTTACGGTAAGCAAACTTGCTTTTTTCCCTGCAGATAAGCAGGCTGAATTAGCCATGCTGTCTGGAAGTCCCCGGCTGAAGGTTGTGAGTGCAGTAAGAAGGGTCCCTGTGGGAATGTAGCACAGTTTCCAAGGCTGAGTATAATGTGTTGCACCCAATCTGGTCCAGAGTAGCAGACACTCTCCTTATGTGGTCCCTGATTGGAGTATGGATCTGCCCATTGCCGCATCCGCAGCGGCTTGTTGGTCGAGGCAGAAATGGGAAAAGTAAGTATGAAGCGAGGACCACATAGCGGCTTTACATATATCCATTATAGGAACCTCCCGTAGGTGAGCTACTGACGCTGCCATCGCTCTCACCTGATGGGCCTTTGGCGAACTGGTCAGGGTCTCTGATCTTTTATTGTAACATAACTGAGTGCACTGCGAAATCCAAGTTGAGAGAGTCCTCTTGGAGACCAGCAGACCCAGGGCACTTGGGTTGAAAGAAACAAATAGTTGTGAGGTTCTAGATTCAGAGTGCGTTCTATGCTTATAATAGGCCAAGGCTCGCTTGCAGTCTAGTGTGTGGAGCCGCCTCTCACCCTCGTTTTTGTCCAGGCGTGCACGAGTCATCGTGCAGACATCATGCAAAATTCCCAGGCAGAGGATGCAAACCTCATGTGGATCCGTGATGGACATGATCTGCGGGCACTGGGGGCACTGACGAAAGTCGGACGATGCCATGAAAAATAATTGGCGCGCAGTTGATGAAAGGGGGCCACCGAGAAGTGGGATACCAGGAATCGATGGCGAACGGAAGGAAAATATTTTCTACCTACCTCGGCGAGGCACCGACCGCAAAGAGGGGCCCAACGATGGAACGGGAAAAAACCTAACCAATTTTAAATAAGCAAAAACGAAATAGAGCAGAGCTCCAAAGCCGCGAGGCAACTGCACCGGGGAAAAAGAAAATCTGAGGGGGGATCTTGCATGAACGCGTGGATAGTGGCAAGCTGGGCATGCTCAGTGTGCTGGTCAAAGCTCCTAAAAACTTTGACAAACATTTTCTGTGCCGGGCTCCATCAGATGATGTCACCCATATGTGAAGACTACCATCCTACTTGTCCTAGGAGAAAATATATACTACTCCTACGCGGACGGCATATATCTACTAATCCCTCTTGACCCAAACCAAGAAAAGACAATAACTAAACTCAACAACTGCTTAGAAAAATATCCAACTGGTTATGCCAAAAAGAAGCTAAGCTTAAACCCGCAAAAGACAGAAGTACTATGATTTGGTAATAGAGAGCTCAACTATCCTCATCCAAAAGTGACCCATGAAGGAACAGCTCTCCCCAGAGCCGGGGCTATATACTGAGCTCTCGACACACCACTGAGGCCCAAATCCTAAAAGTAATTAAATTAGGCTTCTTCCACCTTTGCAACCCCATCATGTCAGCTTTTTCCTACATGGCATGTCCTTCATTACTATCATCCATGCTTATGTGTACTTCTAACTAGACTACTATAATGTACTGTACATTAGGCTCCCAAATAAACTTTACAGATGTTGTCAATTCATGCAAACTGTGACCACCCATATTTACAGAATGTAAACAAATTAGAAAAATTTACTTTAATACTAAAAACCCTATACTGACTCCCTACATTGGCACCAAATATAAAATACCAATACTTTATTTATTTATTTACAATTCTTATATTCCGTATCTTCCTAGCAACCTATCATGGATTACAATAAACAAACACAGTTAAAATCAATACAGCATAAGAATTAAAACATAAAAACTAATAATTTAAAATCTTTTAAATGTATTATTATAACAAATTGCTTTTATTTATTTCCTGAAAACTTTAATGTCCTTTTATTCCCACAACACCACAGCAGGGCATTTCACAATATTGGAACCAGATAAGAAAAAGCTCTTAAACGGGTTGTCTGCAACCTATAAGCAAGTTTGCTTACCGTAAACGGTGTTTCCGTAGATAGCAGGATGAATTAGCCATGCTGTCTGGGAGCGCCTCGCGACCGGTCAGTGGGCGGAGTTTTCTCAGTTAGTACAGAGTTTTGAACTCTGTATGGCTGCGCGGTGAGCTTCCCGCGCGATTGCCTTGTTACATCAGTCTCTTGTAGCCAAGCGAGATGAACGTGGAAAACGTTTTTGGTAAAATCTGTAGACTGTCTAGGGAGGTGGGATGGGATCGCATGGCAAATTCATCCTGCTATCTACGGAAACACCGTTTACGGTAAGCAAACTTGCTTTTGCCCGTCGATGGCAGGGCTGAATTAGCCATGCGGTCTGGGAGTCCCAAGCTCCCGGGTTGTGTCCATATAATACGTTTTTCCAATTGAGGACACTACCCTTCAATAAAGGTAGACAGCTTACTCATCATGAAGGGTTGACAAAACTGCTGAACCTAGAGCTGCATTGAAAGTTGCTTATTGTCCAATACAGTAGTGAGATGTGAAAGTATGAAGAGAAGACCAGGTTGCCGCTTTGCAGATGTCCAGCAGCGGAACTCTTTTCAAATGTGCAACAGATGCTGCTGTTGCGCGTATCTGGTGTGCTTTCAGTTTGTTGCTCAAAAGCAGAGAACGTTTATTGTAGCAGAATGCAATGCATTGGGATAACCAACTAGCAATGGTTCTTTTGGAGACAGGCTGGTTTGGATTATTAGGGTTAAAGGAGAGGAACAATTGAGATGGTCTTCCTTGAGATTGAGTTCTGTGTTTGTAGTAAGCTAATGCTCTTTTACAGTCTAAAGAGTGCAGAAGCTTGTCTCGGTCATTATGATGAGGTTTAGGTTTAAAGATTGGCAATGTAATTGACTGGTTTATGTGGAAAGCTGATACTACCTTAGGAAGAAAGATAGGATGAGGCCGAAGAGTGACTTTATCATGGTAAAATTCTAAATAAGGAGAATAGTGAACCAAAGTTTGTAGTTCACTTACTCTCCATGCTGATGTGACTGCCACTAGAAAGACCGTTTTCCAGGTTAGGTATTTGATGTGGCATGAATCTAATGGCTCGAAAGGAGGCAGCATTAGTTGTTCGAGGACTATATTTAGATTCCATGGTATAGGTGGTTTTGACACCGGTGGCCTTAGACGTAGCATGCCCTCATGAATCTGGAGATTAATGGATGGTTGGAAATGGGAAATCCGTTGTGAGCGTGGTGGAAAACTGCAATAGCATTAACATGCACACAAACTGAAGCCAGCGCTAAACCAGCAAGGTAGAGTGTATGAAGATACTCCAGGAGTTGTGTGGCTGATGATGAGAAAGGGTTTAGCTTTCTTTGTTTGCACCATTCCTTGTAATGATGCCACTTTCCTGCATAGTTACATCTAGTTGAAGGTTTTCTGGATGCAATTAGAATATCTTCATGGAGCTGGCAGATCCAGATGGTTTATTAATTGCCTTTCAATCTCCAAGCTGTCAGGTGGAGGGATTGATGCAGTGGATGAAGGAGGGATCCCCCTTCCTGAGTCAACAGACGTGGATGGGTCTCCAGTGGGCGAATGGATAGTCGTATTAGGTACGGATACCAGGGCTGTCTTGGCCATGCCGGAGCTATGAGGATCATATCCGCTATGTCTCGGATACATTTTTGAATCGTCCTTGATATTAGCGGAATGGGAGGGTAGGCAGATAGTAAGCCCTCTGTCCATAGAATGAGGAAGGCATCTGGAGCGTGACGCAGTTTGCTCGGGTAAATGGAGCAGAATATTTTTGTTTGACGGTTGTGCTCTGTGGCAAAGAGATCTATCATCGGGTTGCCCCAGCATTGAAAGATTCTGGTTGCAACTTCCCGATTTAAAGTCCATTCATGTGGATGAAAAATCCTGCTGAGGCGATCCGCCATGACGTTGTCTAAGCCTGGAAGGTAAGTGGCTTGCATCAAAACTTCGTTTGCTATTGCCCACATCAGTATTCGAAGTGTTTCTCGACAAAGGATCCATGAACCTGACCCTCCTTCCTTATTTATGTAGAACATGGCAACTTGGTTGTCTGTGTATACCATGAGATGCTTGCCATGAACTTGAGGAGAGAAGGTCTGAAGTGCCTTCCAAATGGCTCGAAGTTCCAGAAGGTTGACCTGGTATGTGCTCTCCTGTGTAGACCAGAGACCTTGAGTCTTTAGTTCGCTCAGATGAGCTCCCCAGCCCCTTCTGGATGCATCCTTCATGAGGGTGAGTTGATGGGAGGTAACCGAAAGGGTGCTCCTGAGGTCAAGTTGTCGGTGTTCTTCCACCAACGAATGTCGATGCGCATTTGGGTGGTGAGTTGTATCTTGGTTGAGAGGGGCTGAAAGTATTGAGACCATTGATTCTTTACTCCCCACTGTAAGCAGCGCATATGTAGTCTCGTGTAGGAACTACATGGATAGCCACTACCATATGACCCAGTAGCTGAAGGACTTGACGTGCCGATGTATGTGATCGGTTGCACAGACATCGAGCCAGTGAGGATAGAGTTTGAATCCTGTCCTGTGGGAGGTATGCTCTCTGTTGTGTTGTATTGATGAGCGCTCCAATGAACTGTAGCGTGTTGGTTGAAGGTTGGACTTTTCATAACTGATTATGAAGCCCAAGGTCTGCAGACAGTTGATTGTTTGGAACGTGTGAGTTCGTAGAGTAGCCTGATCCGAGGCTACTAAAAGCCAGTCGTCCAGATAGGGAAAAAATCTGGATCGACAGTTGTCTGAGGTGAGCCACCACCACCGCTAAACACTTTGGGCCTGATTTTAAAAAGCATTTACTCGAGTAAAAACCAGGTTTACTGGAGTAACTTCACTTTACTTGAGTAAGTGGGTTTTTGAAAATTGCTACAATTTATGCCATTGATTGGTCTATAGGATTTATTCACATAAGTGCAATTTACTTGAGTAAATGGCTTTTGAAAATTGCTACAATAGTAGCTACATTTACGCATGTAACTCCTTTGAAAATTACCCCCTTGTGAACACTCTTGGGGCTGAAGACAGGCCAAAGAGTAGAATCTTGTATTGACAGTGATTGGTCTGAGCTTGAAAGCAAAGTTATTGCCAGAAAGAAGGGTGCGTGGGGATATGAGAGTATGCATCCTTCAAGTCTATGGAACACAGCCAGTCGTTGGCTTGTAGTAGGGAAAGAATACTCTTGAGAGACGTCATCTTGAATTTTTCTTTTTGAATGTGTTTGTTGAGATTCCGTAAGTCTAAGATTGGTCGAAGACCTCTGGACTTTTTTGGAATGAGAAATAATGGGAGTAGAATCCCTGATTTTCCTGTGTCCTTGTAATTCTTTGAATGGATTTTTGGTTTTGTAGATTCTGTAACTATTCTTGAAGGTACAGTGAATGGGTTGATGTATTTCGGGGAAGAGGAATATGAGGGGAGGTCCGGGAGTGTTACAAAATTTATTCGGTAGCCCTCCCTTATGATGTTCAGCACCCAAGCATTTGAAGTAATCGCCTCCCAATTGGCATAAAACAGTTGAAGGCGACCTCCTATGTAAGGTGGTGGAGGTGGCTCGGGATAGCTGAAAAAGATGAAGTCTGTTTTTGAGGAGGTGCTAGTGTTTGCTTTTGTGGCCTTTGTTGACGAGGTCGTCCACAGGACTGATGGGCCTGAGGTTGGTATCTTTGGTGGGAATAATTCTGTGATCGATAGGTATTATATGGCTTAAGTGTACCCTTGGTAGGACTTCTTCCTGAAGGAAGGGTAAAATTTCCTGGATGAGGTATGGGGGTCCATTGGAGATGTGAGTGATAGTACAGTGGTACTCTGTTCTTTAAGAAGAGTAACGGTTTCCCCAAACTTCTCACCAAAAGGATTATCACCCAGGCTCAGTATGTCCACTAACTTATCGTGAGCATCCTCTCAGCCACGCCATCTGGCTGGCCGCTATAGCCGTAGCCAAGGACCTTGTGGAAGACTCAAAGGACTCATAGTCAGATCGAAGTAGATGGCGAAGCCCTTCTTCCATGTCTGTAAAAGGTTGTGGCAGAGTATTTTCAGAGGTTAAACATAAGGGACATAATCTCTGAAGACATTCAAATAAATACTGGATTATGTAAAACTGATGATGTTGAATTTTTGTTGCCAACAAGGAGGAATGGTATACCTTATGGCCAAAATCATCCATAGACTTATGGTCTTTTCCTGGTGGTGAATTGGAATGAAGTTTTGACCGTTTTGCCTTTCAGAGAGCAGATTCCACTACTATTGAATTATGTGGCAGCTGTGTGGAATCGTAAATTGTGGAATTCCGCATACGGTACTTTAAGTCCGTTTTCCTTGATGTCCCACATTTTATGAAGAACTGTATCCAGCACTGTATGTGGTGGTAAAGCTGTTGGTTCTGGAGGCATTTCGAATATTTTCAGTATCCCTAACACCTCTGACCTAGGATCAGGGATCTTTCCCGTTTCGATGTTTAAAATAGAGCCCACTTTCTCGATGAACTTTGCATAGGACAACTCTTTGGGAAGGGAATAAGGTTCCGGGAGTCCTTCTGGAGGGTCAGATGGGAACCCTGTAGATAAACCAGGCGACGATGTCCATTGTGAGTCTGGATTGTCTGGTCGGCCTGGGATTGGAGATAGTGCCAAAGGAGTGGAGTTGGCAATGCAAGTGGCGAAGGCTGAGAAGGCACAAGTGAAGGCTGAGAAGGCGCAAGTGTGCTGTGTTCAGTTCTTGGAAGAAAGTATTTGCCTGCGAAATCTGTAACATCGCTTTAGATGCTAGAGGTTGTGAAGGTCCTGGAAAAGGCCCCATTCCTGAAGGCATTGCTGATATGAGCTCGTTTTGAGGAGGCAGGCCTGAGTTATGGAGAAGCAGAGGGGATTGTGGTCTACTAAGAGAAGATCCATCAAGATCCAAACCTTCGCTAGATGTGGCAGTGTCATGGACAGAGACCAGTTCCACCTGTTTGTGAGAATCTTTCACACCAGGTGTTGTAGATATTACATGCTTAGTTTTTTGTGACTTTTTAAGATGTTCCTGACTTAGTAGTGTAGACTGCGTCAAGACTGGTGTCAAGGGTGTCGGAATTCAAGGTTGAATTGATAGTTTCGCATGTTTTGAGTCATGCTGCTTCGATACGTCGTGTGGAATCGGTGCTGCGCGCTTAGATGCACCTTTGTGCGCATCGTTGCTAGCTCTGTCGTGCACCCCTGTAGTGTGCGCGGCGCTATGCGCCGATGAGTTGTCGGAGCTGTGCGCCAATGTTTTATGCACACAGCTGTGCGTCGATGTCTTGTGCGCGTAGTTGTGCGCCGAGGCCTCGGGTGCCGACTTGTGCGCCGGTGAGTTGTGCGCCCAGCTATGCGCTGATGTGCCGTGCACGCATCTCAGCTCCGACCCGCTGTCCTGCTTCGGCCAATTTGATTTTTTATGAGCCGACTTCCTCAGCATCGATGAGCGGGTTCGAGTGGGTTCAGCGAATTGAAACCCACACGGCTCATGAGGGGATTTCTGTGAAAGAGGAGTTGCGGCCTCAACTCCCTTCACTGGCCCTGGTGGATTGACCGGCCTGGCCGAGGTACCCTCTAGCGAAGCAGACCTTTTAGACGGAGTCTTCTTTGGTCTCTTCGACGGTCCAGGCGAAGACTGTGTGGATGATATCTTTAGCCGCGCAATTTTTTCCACACGTTTTCTTTGTGCCCTGGAGGACATATGACCACAGTCCCGGCAAGAGACCTGGTATTGTTCCGGTCCCAGGCATATATAGCAGTAATGTCCATTTGTAATGGATATAATCTTACCACATTGGCAGTATTTAAATCTGGATGGCTTAGGAGCCATCACTGCCCAGAAGAAATGAAGAAGATAAAAAAATTGAGAAAAAATCTCTTCAGAGACGAGGAGAAAAACCCTGTGTGCAGACTTGCTTGCAGAAAAAAAGAGACTGAGGTAACAAAGCAATCCCGTGGGAAGCTCACTGCGCAGCGGTACAGAGTTCAAAACTCTGTACTAACTGAGAAAACTATGCCTATTGACTGGTCGCAAGGCTCTCTCAGACAGCATGGCTAATTCAGCCCTGCTATTGACGGGAAAAATTCTTTACCACTGGAATTGCTAATAAATCATAGCTTACACTCTCTCAAGTGATATGCACTAACCCACCTCAGCAGGTGCCTCACCATACAGCCCTCCCCCCAACTATACAGTAAGGATAGATTTTAAAAGCCCTGCATGTGTAAATCCCAGAGTTTACATATGTGGCTGGACCTTGTGAGCGCTGGGTGAATTTTCAAAGGGGGCCCGTCCATGCGTGAAAACCCTGGTACGCGCACAAGTGCCAGGCCTCTTCGAAGGGGACAGGGTCCGGGTGGGGAGGGGAGGGCCGGGACAGCACCATTGTACGCTGTCCCAGGGAACCCGTGTGCCGGACGGCGCATGTACATTGCTTCTGCTCCCAAGGAGCAGTAAGTAAAAAACTAAAAAAATTAGAGATAGCTAGTTAGGAATTAGGGGTCGGGGTGGAGAGGGGAAAGGGAAGAAAGGTTATGTAGGGGGGTAGGAAAGTTCCCTCCCAGTCCGCTTCTTAATTGGAGAGGACTGGGAGGGAACTGGGGGAGGCCTAATTACATCACCACGCGTACTCTTACAAAATTCAGTCCCCCTGCTCGCTCCACCTGCACATGCACGTGGATTATAAAATCAGAGGTGCATATGTGCGCGGCCCACAGATTTTATAACATGCGTGCGCCAGCAAGCACGTTATAAAATCAGGGCATCCATATGTGCGCGACGGGAAGCAAGTGCACATGGACGTGTGCACAAATTTTAAAATCTACCCCTAAGCTCACTATTCTCAAGCATGCCTACTGGTGCCAGCTTCAAAGGAAATACATCTTTCCAGCACCAGAAAAAGAACTTTTTCAGGATCAGTCTGAACCCCAAGGAATTCTCTAACAAATAATATTAAACTAGCTCTAAATCTCCTAGCTTTAGAAGACTCCTAAAGACCTGGTTCTTTGAAACTGCAAATAGTGAACACCCATAATAACAACTCTAACTATGAACCCCTATAAATATCCATCATTTTGTTTGTTATACATTGGAACTCCACATTAGGGATCATCCCCCATCTTTAATCTCTGTATATTGTAACTGCTTTATTATACATCGGAACTGATTAGTCTCCTGGTTTTGATTTCTATGTATTGTAACTGCAGCAAGCCAAATGCTACTGTAACATGCTTTGAACTCTCTTGTTGGAAAAGCATAATATATAAATAAACAATGATGATACACTGACTTAGAGAGATGTACAAGGTACTCATGCAGCTTTTTATGACTCAGTAGTAATTTCCTCTTGCTCCTTTGGAACTCCAACTCAATTGGATTCAGGGCTGAGATCTTAGCACACAAAGATAACTTTTTTTCCCTATTTTATATCTTTCCCAGTGTACCTAATCTGGTTTTTGCAGTGGGTCCGTGCACCAGGGCTCCTTCCAGAACTCTGCAAACATAAATCTTAAATCCAACCATGACTCCTTCCCTCATCCCCAGCCCCAGATGGCCCGGGATAGCAGAGGACTAGACTCGGGGATGGAATCAGGCACTTTCCTTGTGGCAGAGCATAGCACTGCCACTGAGTCACTAAACCAGTCCACTCAATCAGTTTTTATATGGAACAAGAAACAGGATCTAAGCATTTATCTCAAACCAGATGGCAAACCTCATCTATTTACAACTGTATGCTCATCTGGCAGACTCCTTCCTAGAAACATGAAAGGACCCGAGACTTCTTCAGACATACCAACTTCGGTGATCACTATCTTTTCAACATCCAATTTGTGAGCACCATAAAATGGATGGTGCAAAGCATCACTAGGGAAGCTAAGGAGGAAAACAAGAAACAGCTATAGAAAACCATTTGGGAAAATGAGCATTAGCAAAAAAAAAAAAAAAAAAATATATATATATATATATATATATATCTATTGTAAAAAGATTTTAGAAAAGGTCCAGCGAGATGGTTCTTCTAGGATGATGAATTGGAAAAATGACTACTGATTCAGCAGTGCACAGGAATCTTACCATGCATGTGCAATAGCTCTCCTAGAAAGATCTACAGATATTCCTCTGACAACAGAAGTAATGTATGTGTGAAATTCTCATCATGTCTACTTGTTGTGAGAGAATGAGAATGCCTTTCTCTGAGAACCATCTCAGTATAAAAAAGGCTCAGAGTGTCAAAAGTTGAGTACCAGTGAGTAATGCCATCTTTTGTTGCAAGTGAAAGTGAAATGGGAAGGTTATATCAAATTAGATCGATATTCAAAAGCCATTTAGATGGATATCTGAAAAGTTCTCTGTACAAATGGTTAGCTGGCTATATTTAAAGCCATATGCAGCTAAATTCTATAATTTAGTCGCATAAAACGAGGGCGTTTTGGGGCGAGTAAGAGGCGCTTCCGGAAGGGCCAGAGTTAGCCACATATGTTACGCCATAGGGCTGTCCTAAAGTTGGCCAGACTTATCCTGCTAACCTTAAGATAGTCAGGGATATTCAACAGTGTGGCTGCGCCACTGAATATTCCCATTAAGTTAGCTGGATAGCTATATCCGGTTAGATTAACTAGCCGTTCCGTGACTTAATATCAACCTCAATATTTTTAATTCACTTTTATTAACACTAACAGCTGTTTTTAAACAGAAATCAAAGTAAAAATAATTAGATCATAGCTGTAATAAGATGCTACTTTTCAAGGAATACTGTATATTATTCTGATAAGTCAGGGAAGAATTAGCAATGACAAACCAACAACAATGCCAGTTTTAATTACCTTTTCACCACTTAGAATTAAATCAATGTGTAACACTTACTTTAGCTTTATTCATATCATCTGAGTATCTTAAGGCTTCATCTAAAGGAACAGCTCCAAGTTCTCTTGCCTGTTTGAAAAGCTCATTTACAATTTTTCCAGGATCATTTTTCTTTGAGTGGGCATCCATCTGCAGATCACTGGATTCTGAATTTCCTGTGTAAAATCTTCAAAAAAATAAGACTCATGAGTGATGTACCCATCCAGAAATAACTAAAGAACATCAACTTTTCAATGAATCATCATTGGGTAATTTGAAAAAAGTTCCTTCTCATTCTGTGAAATAACAAAAATGCATGAAAAAACAATACACAGGAAGATTAAAAGTAATTTATTTTTCTGGTCTGTCTATGAAATAGCAATATTACCTTTACATGCTAGATCTTACAAGTGTGATCTAGAATAGTGGGATATACATTTTGTATTGCACATGTATATATAATATATTGGAGAAATTACTTACTTGATAATTTTGTTTTCCTTAGTGTAGAAACACTGAACTCAAGAAAGAATATAGGTACCCAATCTAGGTACTAAGAACATAAGAACATGCCATACTGGGTCAGACCAAGGGTCCATCAAGCCCAGCATTCTGTTTCCAACAATGGCCAATCCAGTACATAAGAACCTGGCAAGTATCCAAAAACTAAGTCTATTCCATGTTACCGTTGCTAGTAATAGCAGTGGCTATTTTCTAAGTCAACTTAATTAATAGCAGGTAATGGACTTCTCCTCCAAGAACTTATCCAATCCTTTTTTAAACACAGCTATACTAAATGCACTAACCACATCCTCTGGCAACAAATTCAAGAGTTTAATTGTGCGTTGAGTAAAAAAGAACTTTCTCCGATTAGTTTTAAATGTGCCACAAGCAAACTTCATGGAGTGCCTCCTAGTCTTTCTATTATCTGAAAGAGTAAATAACCGATTCACATCTACCCATTCTAGACCTCTCATGATTTTAAATACCTCTATCATATCCCCCCTCAGCTGTCTCTTCTCCAAGCTGAAAAGTCTCTTCTCCAAGCTGAAAAGTCTTTCCTCACAGGGGAGCTTTTCCATTCCCCTTATCATTTTGGTAGCCCTTCTCTGTATCTTCTCCATCACAATTATATCTTTTTTGAGATGCGGCGACCAGAATTGTACACAGTATTCAAGGTGCGGTCTCACCATGGAGCGATACAGAGGCAGTATGACATTTTCTGTTTTATTCACCATTCCCTTTCTAATAATTCCCAACATTCTGTTTGCTTTTTTGACTGCCGCAGCACACTGAACCGACGATTTCAAAGTGTTATCCACTATGACGCCTAGATCTCTTTCTTGGGTTGTAGCACCTAATATGGAACCTAACATTGTGTAACTATAGCATGGGTTATTTTTCCCTATATGCATCACCTTGCACTTAACCACATTAAATTTCATCTGGCATTTTGAGGCCCAATTTTCCAGTCTTACAAGGTCTTCCTGCAATTTATCACAATCTGCTTGTGATTTAACTACTCTGATCAATTTTGTATCATCTGCAAATTTGATTATCTCACTCACCGTATTTCTTTCCAGATCATTTATAAATATATTGAAAAGTAAAGGTCCCAATACAGATCCCTGAGGCACTCCACTGCCCACTCCCTTCCACTGAGAAAATTGTCCATTTAATCCTACTCTCTGTTTCCTGTCTTTTAGGCAGTTTGAAAGGACATCACCACCTATCCCATGAATTTTTATTTTTCCTAGAAGCCTCTCATCAGGAACTTTGTCAAACGCCTTCTGAAAATCCAAGTATATACATATACCGGTTCACCTTTATCCACATGTTTATTAACTCCTTCAAAAAAGTGAAGCAGATTTGTGAGGCAAGGCTTGCCTTGGGTAAAGCCAAGTTGACTTTGTTCCATTAAACCATGTCTTTCTATATGTTCTGTGATTTTGATGTTTAGAACACTTTCCACTATTTTTCCTGGCACTGACGTCAGGCTAACTGGTCTGTAGTTTCCCGGATCGCCCCTGGAGCCCTTTTTAAATATTGGGTTTACATTAGCTATCCTCCAGTCTTCAGGTACAATAGATGATTTTAATGATAGGTTACAAATTTTTACTAATAGGTCTGAAATTTCATTTTTTAGTTCCTTCAGAACTCTGGGGTGTATACCATCCGGTCCAGGTGATTTACTACTCTTTAGTTTGTCAATCAGGTCTACCACATCTTCTAGGTTCACCGTGATTTGATTCAGTCCATCTAAATCATTGCCCATGAAAACCTTCTCCAGTACGGGTAACTCCCCAACATCCTCCTCTTCAGTAAACACCGAAGCAAAGAAATCATTTAATCTTTCCGTGATGGCCTTTTCTTCTCTAAGTGCCCCTTTAACCCCTCGATCATCTAACGGTCCAACTGATTCCCTCACAGGCTTTCTGCTTCGGATATATTTAAAAAAGTTTTTACTATGAGTTTTTGCCTCTACGGCCAACTTATTTTCAAATTCTCTCTTAGCCTGTCTTATCAATGTTTTACATTTAACTTGCCAACTTTTATGTATTATCCTATTTTCTTCTGTTGGATCCTTCTTCCAATTTTTGAATGAAGATCTTTTGGCTAAAATAGCTTCTTTCACCTCCCCTTTTAACCATGCCTTCTTTCCACCTTTCTTAATGTGTGGAATACATCTGGACTGTGCTTCTAGAATGGTATTTTTTTAACAATGACCACGCCTCTTGCACATTTTTTACTTTTGTAGCTGCTCCTTTCAGTTTTTTGTTTTTTTTTAACAATTTTTCTCATTTTATCAAAGTTTCCCGTTTGAAAGTTTAGCGCGAGAGCCGTGGATTTGCATACTGTTCCTCTTCCAGTCATTAATTCAAATTTGACCATATTATGATCACTATTGCCAAGCGGCCCCACCACCGTCACCTCTCTCACCAAATCCTGTGCTCCACTGAGAATTAGATCTAAAATTGCTCCATCTCTTGTCAGTTCCTGAACCAATTGCTCCATAAAGCTATCATTTATTCCATCCAGGAACGTTATCTCTCTAGTGTGTCCCGATGATACACTTACCCAGTCAATATTGGGGTAATTGAAATCTCCCATTATTACCGCACTACCAATTTGGTTAGCTTCCCTAATTTCTCTTAGCATTTCATTGTCCGTCTCACCATCTTGACCAGGTGGACGGTAGTATACTCCTATCACTACAGTCTTTCCTGACACACAAGGGATTTCTACCCATAAAGATTCAATTTTGCATTTAGTCTCATGCAGGATGTTTATCCTGTTGGCTCTATGCCATCCCGGACATAAAGCGCCACACCGCTTCCCAGGTGCTCCTCTCTGTCATTGCGATATAATTTGTACCCTAGTATAGCACTGTCCCATTGGTTATCCTCCTTCCACCATGTCTCTGAGATGCCAATTAAGTCTATGTCATCATTCACTGCTAAACATTCTAATTCTCCCATCTTACTTCTTAGACTTCTGGCATTAGCATACAAACATTTCAAAGTTTGTTTTTCTGTTTTTATTTTCATTCTGCTTTTTAATTGATAGGGATAAGTTAGAATTTTTTTTAGCTCAGGAGAGGTTTTAGTTACAGGCACTTGGACTACTTTTCTTATTATAGGAACCTCACTGTTGGGATGCCCTAATTCTAATGCATCATTAGTATCCTTTGAAGATACCTCTCTCTGAACCAAGCGCTGCTGAGCGACTATCGGCTTTCCCCTTTGTTCTAGTTTAAAAGCTCCTCTATCTCCTTTTTAAAGATTAGCGCCAGCAGTCTGGTTCCACCCTGGTTAAGGTGGAGCCCATCCCTTCGGAAGAGACTCCCCCTTCCCCAAAAGGTTCCCCAGTTCCTAACAAAACTGAATCCCTCTTCCTTGCACCAACGTCTCATCCACGCATTGAGACTCCGGAGCTCTGCCTGCTTCTGGTGACCTGTGCATGGAACAGAGAGCATTTCAGAGAATGCTACCCTGGAGGTTCTGGATTTAAGCTTTCTACCTAAGAGCCTAAATTTGGCTTCCAGAACCTCCCTTCCACATTTTCCTATGTCGTTGGTGCCCACATTTACCACGACAGCCGGCTCCTCCCCAGCACTGTCTAAAATCCTATCTAGGTGACGCGTGAGGTCCGCCACCTTCACACCAGGTAGGCATGTTACCAGGCGATCCTCACGCCCACCAGCCACCCAGCTATCTACATTCCTAATAATCGAATCACCAACTATGACGGCTGACCTAACCCTTCCCTCCTGGGCAGTAGGCCTTGGGGAGATATCCTCAGTGCGAAAGGACAATGCATCACCTGGAGAGCAGGTCCTTGCTACAGGATCCTTTCCTGCTGCGCCTGGTTGATGCTCTCCAATCATGAGACCTTCTTCCTCCAAGGCAGCACTAGGGCTGCCAGTCTGAAGTTGGGATTTGGCTACTATGTCCCTGAAGGTCTCATCTATATACCTCTCTGTCTGCCTCAGCTCCACCAGGTCTGCCACTCTAGCCTCCAGAGATCGGACTCGTTCTCTGAGAGCCAGGAGCTCTTTGCATCGCATGCACATGTACAACTTCTCACCGGTGGGTAAAAAATCAGACATGTGACACTCGATGCAAAAGACTGGGAAGCCCCCCTCTTGCTGCTGGACTGCTGCCTACATCTCAATTTTGATCAGTTCCTAGTTAAGTTTTAGGTTGGTATGGGAGTAGGAATGTGTCTAACGTCCTTTAAATGTATTAGTGAATTAACTATATGTCTGGTAGTGGCCTACCGGGGTCTGATTAAACTCTCAATAAAGTTTTTGTTGGGGTTTGGTTTTTTTTTTGGTGAAAGTGGCACCTGCCTATAAATTAAAGGATGAGCTAGAGGTGGGTGGGCGAAGGATGGGAGGGTTGGGAAATCCAAACAGTCTAACTTCAGTTAGTCAGCCAGAGGGACTCACTGCTCTCTTGATTAACAAATGTTGGTACGTATTCAAACCAAATCACACTACCTCAACACCTTTCCAAGGTGAGTAACTGAGCTGAACTTTTCAACCTTTTTACTTAGGTATACACTGCTCCTAGCTTATTTCTAGCTTCTGGCTACTTTTTGTGGGGTTTTTTGGGGGTGTTTTTTTTTTCTTAAATACAAACACTCAGTTCTGCTTACTAGCTGCCTTATTGACCGACTATTTAAAAATACAATCTAACTTGTTTATTCACTGCCTTACTGACTATTAAAAGCACAAACACACAAACACACTAAATAATATTCCCAAATAGGTAACTTTGCCCCAATACTTTTAAAAAAGGCAATGTCCCAAGCAAAAACTTACTGATTCCTTTCAGCCACCAGCAAGGTGATCCTCTCCTCTCAGTGCTCCCACTGGATGAACACTTGCCAGTAATCATCCCTTGGGACCCATAGTCCCACAGGAGGACTACTTACACAATCATTCGGCAGCCAAGGGCGGGAAGCTGAGTTCATCTGTCTACACTAAGGAAAACAAAATTAACAGGAAAGTAATTTCTGCATTTCCTAGCGTGTAGACAGATGGACTCAGAACCAGTGGGATGTACCAAAGCTACTCCTGAACAAGGTGGGAGGCTCCCCTCGGTCAAGTCAACACTGCACGTGCAAAGGCTGCACCCTTCCGGGCCTGCAACTGCAGCTCAACAGATATTGATGGAAGACAACAATTTAACCTCCGCCAAAGACACTACCTGAGCTCTAGTGGAATGAAGCCTAACTTGAGTAGGCAACAACTTCTCAGCATCCACATACGCAGTTGTGACCACCTCCTTAATCCAGCAAACTATTGTAGCTTGCGAAGCTGGTTCGCCCTGCTTCCTGCCACCATGAAGGACAAACAGGCAATCTGTCTTTTTGGAAAGTTTCAGAAACCTCCAGATACTGCACGGCAAGTCTCATGACATCCAAGGGATGCAGAAGTAGATACTCCTCCGCATCTCTGACCTTATCCAGGGATGACAAGGAAATGGAATGATTCAAATGAAACTCAGAGACCACCTTAAGAACATAAGAACATGCCATACTGGGTCAGACCAAGGGTCCATCAAGCCTAGCATCCTGTTTCCAACAGTGGCCAATCCAGGCCATAAGAACCTGCAAGTACCCAATAACTAAGTCTGCTCCATGTTACTGTTGCTAGTAATAGCAGTGGCTATTTTCTAAGTTAACTTATTTAATAGCAGGTAATGGACTTCTCCTCCAAGAACTTATCCAATCCTTTTTTAAACACAGCTATACTAACTGCACTAACCACATCCTCTGGCAACAAATTCCAGAGTTTAATTGTGCGTTGAGTGAAAAAGGACATTCTCCGATTAGTTTTAAATGTACCACATGCTAACTTCATGGAGTGCCCACTAGTCCTTCTATTATCTGAAAGAGTAAATAAATGATTCACATTAACCTGTTCTAGACCTCTTATGATTTTAAACACCTCTATCATATCCCTCCTCAGCTGTCTCTTCTCCAAGCTGTAAAGTCCTAACCTCTTTAGTCTTTCCTCATAGGGGAGGCTGTTCCATTCCTTTATCATTTTGGTCGCCCTTCTCTGTATCTTCTCCATCACAACTATATCTTTTTTGAGATGCGGCGACCAGAATTGTACACAGTATTCAAGGTGCGGTCTCACCATGGAGCAATACAGAAGCATTATGACATTTTCCATTTTATTCACCACTCCCTTTCTAATAATTCCCAATATTCTCTTTGCTTTTTTGACCTTAGGCAAGAAGAATGGAACAGGAAGCAACTGCAGCTTGGAAATCCAACGCACAAAACATATGGCCACCAGGAACTGTCTTTAAGGTCAATATCCACAAGGAAAGGCCACACAGCAGTCAGAACGTAGGGCCCACCCAAAAATCCAGCACCAAATTAAGTCTCCACAAGGAAACCAGTAACCTCAAAGAAGGCTGAAAATGCTTCACTCCCTTCAAAAAACGGGCCACAAGAGGATGAGATGATAAGTAACACCATTCCTCAAGCCTCTGAAACAGACAAGAGCTGCAAACTGTACCTTCAAGAAATTAAGGGCCAAACCTGTATTCAACCCATCCTGCAAAAAGTCCAGAATGAGTGGGATGTTAACTGAACGAGGAAGAATACTGTGCTCCTCACATCAGGCCTCAAACACTCTCCAAACCCACACGTAGGCCAAGGAAGTGGAGAACTTTTGAGCATGGAATAAAGTGGCAATCACCACAGAAGAATATCTAAGCTTCAACAGGGGAGCTCTCTCAAGGGCCAAACCGTAAGACAAAACCGAGTCGGAGCCTCATGAAGAACCGGTCCCTGCTGCAACAGATACAAGTGTGGCGGAAGACGAAGGGGGTTTCCACCAGGAGTCTTCGCAGATCTGCATACCACGGATGCCTGAGCTAGTCCGGTGCCATCAGGAGTACCAGCCCCCTGTGGCCTTCGATCTTGCAAATTATCCTGCTCAAAAAGGACCACAGAGGAAAGGCATAAAGCAACTCATCTTCTGGCCAAACCTGAATGAGAGCATCTATGCTCAGGGATCACGGATCTCTCCTGCAACTGAAAAATCAAGGAACCTTCGCATTGCGAGAAGTCACCAGCAGGTCTAGGAATGGAAGGCCCCAGCGATGTACTATCAGCTGAAATGCCTTGGCTGACAACACTCATTCTCCCGGGTCCAGACTCTCCCTGCTGAGAAAGTCTGCTTTTATATTATCTTTTCCTGCAATGTGAGAGGCCACGATCATCTGTAGATGTCCTTCCACCC
Organism: Rhinatrema bivittatum; assembly: GCF_901001135.1. Lineage (NCBI taxonomy): Eukaryota > Metazoa > Chordata > Amphibia > Gymnophiona > Rhinatrematidae > Rhinatrema > Rhinatrema bivittatum. Next base: position 642,504,457 of record NC_042616.1, on the reverse strand, counting down.
ATTCCATAAGTTGGTCTATTTCCTGTGACACTTGCTGGCTCTTGGTTCCTCCCTGGTGATTGATGTAGGGCATCGTCGCCGCAATGTCCGACATTACGTGGACTGCTTGACCCTACAGCCTGCGGCTGAACTGTAAGCATGTCAACCGGACCGCCTGGACATCCAGGTGATTGATGTTCCAGAGGGAATCTTCGGCATTCCAATGTCCTTGGGCTGTTAGTTAGTGACATTGAGCTCCCCAACCCTGGAGACTTGCATCTATTGTGAGTACCAACCAATTCGGGGAGGATAAGGAAACTCCCTTGCTCAGATGAGCCTCCTGCAGCCACCACTGGAGGTGAAAGAGATGTCCATCGGCAAGTGGAGCCAACACAACAGTCCTGAGACTGTGGGTTCCAATGAGACAACAGTGAGCACTGAAGAGGATGCATATACGCCCTCACCCGCAGCAACACTTCCAGGGTTGTCGCCATCAAACAGAGCACCTGCAAATAACACCACACTGTCGGGCATATATTGTTCACCAACTGATGCACCTGTGACAATTTCTGAATCCAAACTTCCAGCAGGAAAACCTTGTCCTGCCTCGTGTTGAACCAGACACCCAGATACTCAAATGACTGAAGCCTGTACTTAGCCAGGTTTCCTGCAACAAGGAAATCAACTTGTTGGTTACCAGGCAGCTCTCTTCCTGAGACTTGGCTCAAATTAGCCAGTTATCCAAGTATGGGTGCACCAGGATCCCATCTCTCAACGCCGCCTCTACTACCACCATAACCTGGGAAAACATTCTGTGGGCAGTGGCTATACCAAAGGGCAGCACCCAAAATTGATAATGGTGCCCCAACACCGCAAAATGCAGAAAACGGTGTTCCAAACAGATGGGAAAATGAAGGTATGCCTCGGACAGATCCAGGGAGGTCAGAAATTCCCCCGAACGCATGACCATTAACATAGAGAGTAAGGTTTCCATGCGAAAATAAGTCACCCTCAAATGATGGTTGACAATTTTGAGATCCAGGATGGGACGAAAGGAACCCTCCTTCCTGGGCACAGCAAAATTGGAGAAATTACTTACCTGATAATTTCGTTTTCCTTAGTGTAGACAGATGGACTCAGGACCAATGGGTACAGTGTACTCCTGCTAGCAGTTGGAGACGGATCAGATTTCAATCTGATGTCAGCCCTAGTGCATATACCCCTGCAGGAAGCATTGTGGATATATGTATGACTGAACAATTTGAATAACTTGATTAACTTTATAACTTGGATAACTTGATTAATTTGAACCGATTGAATTGGTTATAGCTGGAGACCGCCAGTGCCCTGAACTGAGAAACGTCAACACCCGGTAGGATGGGTGTCCTAGCTGAAGGAAAGCATGACTTACCCGTGAATCACTCGCTTTCGGGGATGTCACCCGAGAAGTCCATGAGTAATGGCAGCCGTGGGTGGGATTCTGAGTCCATCTGTCTACACTAAAGAAAACGAAATTATCAGGTAAGTGATTTCTCCATTTCCTAGCTGGACTCCGGACTAATGGGATGTATAAAAGCTACTCCCGAACTGGGTGGGAGGCTGCCCGTGACCCATATAGTACTGCCCTTGCAAATTTTGTGTCCTTCCGAGCCTGAACATTCAGGCGGTAAAACCTGGAGAAGGTGTGGATGGAGGACCATGTCGCCACCCGGCAGATCTCAGCGGGTGACAGCATCTTGGTTTCCACCCAGGACACTGCCTGGGCTCTAGTAGAATGGACCTTGACTTGTAAAGGCATTGGCTTGCCTGCTTCTACGTTGGCCACCTTGATGACTTCTTTGATCCAGCAGGCTATGGTTGCTCGCGAGTTCGCTTCCCCTTGCTTCTTCCCACTGTGAAGGACGAATAGATGGTCCGACTTTTGTACGGATTCTGACCTTTCCAGGTATCGGACTAGGAGTCTACCAACGTTGACATGGCGTAGGCTGCGAGATTCTTCCGAATACTTCTGCTCATCTGGCGATGGTAGTGAGATGTTTTGGTTGAGATGGAAGTGGGACACCACTCTGGGGAGGAATGACGGTTCTGTGCGTAACTGGATGGTTCCCAGGATGAGTCTGAGGAATGGCTCCCGGCAGTACAGTGCTTGTAGCTCAGAGATACGGCGTGCCAAACAGACTACCACCAGGAAGACTGTCTTCATTGTTAATAGTCGGAGAGACAGGCCGCGAAGGGGTCTGAAGGAAGCTCCTGCTAAGAAATCTAGGAGCAGGTTGAGGTTCCAAAGAGGCACCGGCCACTTTAGGGGTGGTTGGATCTGCTTGACTCCTTTCAGAAAGCAGGAGACATCCAGGTGAGAGGCTATGCTGCCGTTCTCGCTCTTGGTTCCGTAGCATGACAATGCGGCCACCTGTACCTTGATGGAGTTGAGAGACAATCCCTTCTGTAGGCTGTTCTTTAGGAATTCCAAAACCGCAGGAGCATGGAACAATGTTGTGGTCCTCGCACCAGGCTTCGAATACTCTCCAAATCCTTATGTATGTTAGGGATGTGGAGAACTTGCGTGCTCGGAGTAGGGTGTCAATTACTGTCCCCGAGTATCCACTTTTCCTCAGGTGAGTCCTCTCAATGACCAGACCGTAAGAGAGAATCGAGCTGGATCCTCGTGGAGGATCGGTCCTTGTTGGAGCAGGTCTCTGTGAGGAGGTAGAGGGAGGGGGTTCCCTGTCAGCAGTCTTCGCATGTCTGCGTACCACGGTCTTCTTGGCCAGTCTGGGGCCACTAGAAGTACTGGTCCCCTGTGGTGTTCTATCTTGTGGATGATAGCGCACAATAGGGGCCACGGCAGGAAGGCGTATAACAGTCTCCTGAGGCCAGGTCTGTACCAGGATATCGATTCTCTGGGACTGGGGCTCCCGCCTGCGGCTGAAGAAGCTAGGCACTTGGGTGTTGGACCGGCTTGCCAGGAGGTCCATGGTTGGTGTTCCCCAACAGTTTCCTATCAATTGGAATGCTGTGGTCGAAGCCTCCATTCTCCTGGGTCTAGACTTTCTCTGCTGAGGTAATTTGCAGCGACGTTGTCTTTCCCGGCAATGTGGACGGCCGAGATCGCTCAAAGGTTCGCTTCCGCCCATGACATTAGGGGGGTCTATTTCCAGAGACACCTGTTGACTTCTGGTTCCTCCCTGACGATTGATGTAGGCCACATTACTCTGACTGACTTGTCTCTGAGTCTGTGACCAAACCGTAGGCAGGCTAGTCTGACTGCCCGGGCCTCTAGGCGATTGATGTTCCACCCCGGCTCTTCTTTGTTCCATTGTCCCTGAGCGGTCAGCTCCTGGCAGTGTGCTCCCCATCCTCGTAGGCTGGCGTCCATGGTGAGCAGGATCCAGTATGGTGAGGATAGTCTCGCTCCCTGGCTCAAGATGGTTTTCTTGTAGCCACCATCGTAGTTGGGTCCGGACTTTGTCCGGGAGCTGAAGGCGTATGGTGTAGTTCTGGGACAGTGGATTCCATCGTTATAGTAGTGAGCGCTCTAGGGGTTTCATATGAGCTCTTGCCCGTAGCACTACTTCCAGTGTGGATGCCATGAGGCTGAGATCCTGTAGGTAGTCCCATGCTGTGGGGCGAAGCTCGCTTAACAGGGTTCGCAACTGGGTCCTCAATTTCGATCTCCTTGTTGGTGTCAGGGTGACCTTGTCTTTTTGGTGTCGAACCAGACTCCCAAGTATTCTAAAGATTGGGAGGGCTGCAGACAGCTCTTATTTGTGTTGACCACCCACCCAAGGCTCTCCAGTAAAATTTTGACTCTGTTGGTCGCCTGGTGGCTCTCCTCTGGGGATTTCGCCCTGGATCAGCCAATCGTCTAGGTAAGGGTGTACGTGGATTCCTTCCTTCCTTAGTGTTGCTGCCACCACCATTATGATCTTGGTGAACGTCCGGGATGCTGTGGCTAACCCGAATGGTAGTGACGGTCCAGGATCGTGAAGCGTAGAAAACGCTGATATTCTTGATGGATCGGAATGTGTAGGTAGGCTTCCGACAGATCCAGGGATATAAGGAACTCTCCCGGTTGTATCGCCCTTATTACTGAGCGTAGGGTTTCCATGCGGAAGCGAGGAATCTTCAGGTGACGGTTGACTGACTTGAGGTCCAGGATGGGCCTGAACGTTCCTTCTTTCTTGGGAATGATAAAATAGATGGAATAATGTCCAGTATTTACTTGTTACGGAGGTACTGGTGTTATAGCCTCTAAGGCTAGTAATCTGGTCAGTGAGGCTTCCACTGCCATCCTTTTGAAAGGGTCGTGGCAGGGGGATTCCACAAACCTGTCCAGAGGGAGGTGGTGGAAATCCAGGTAATATCCTTATCGAATGATAGCTAGGACCCACTTGTCCAAAGTTATCTCGACCCATCTTCAGTAGAACAGGGCAAGCCTGCCCCCTATGGCTTCCTCCTTTGGATGGGTCGGCTGATTTTCATTGTGGGGCGGCTGGGGCCTGGGCCCGAGCTGGATCCCCTTTTGTTGTGCTTGTGCCGAAAGGACTAGTTCCGGCCCATGGGGCAGGTCGCTTAATATGTGCTTCTATAAGGGTTGAAGCGCTGTGATCCTCTGCCCCTGGAAGTTCGGGGGAAGGGTCACTGGTTTCTCTTATTCCTGTCCTCTGGTAGCAGCGGCAGTGGGGACTCGCCCCATTTGTTGGCTAGTTTCTCTAGTTCGCTTCCGAACAGGAGGGTTCCCTTGAAGGGCATCCTTGTGAGTCTTGTTTTGGAAGATGCGTCGGTCGACCAGTTTCGGAGCCAGAGTTGTCATCTGGCTGCCACGGCAGATGACACTCCTCTAAGCTGCGGTGCACACCAGATTAGAAGCGGCATCCGCGAGGAATGATACTGCTGGTTCCAGGGCTTCCCCAGGAGTGTTGTTCCTGGTCTGTGATAAGCAGGCGAGTGTCACCATGGCACAGCAAGCCGCGATCTGTAGAGACATAGCAGAGATGTCAAAGGACTGTTTGAGGATAGATTCCAGACGTCTTTCTTGAGCATCCTTGAGTGCTGCTCCTCCCTCCACTGGGATAGTAGTGCGCTTCAAAACCGTGCAGACCATGGCATCCACTCTCGGACATGCCAGGAAATCTTTGGCGGCTAGTTCCAGAGGGTACATGGCTGCCAGAGCCCGCCCCCTTTGAACGTAGTTTCCGGGGCATCCCATTCCAGGTCAATTAGTTGCTGGACGGCTTGTAATAGTGGGAAATGACGGGAGGTCTGATGGAGTCCCTTCTAGTAGGGGGTTCGTCTTAGGTTCCCCTGAGGCGCTTGTGCCCGGGATAGCAAGCTCTTTTATGCTGTGTGTGACCAGGTCTGGAAGCTCACCCTTTGTGAAGAAGCGTCTCATGGTTCGGTGGGGCTCTCTTCCCGGAGGGAGTTCCCCTTCCTCCAGGGATTCTGACTCCTCATCCGAATTGTCTGTGTCCCCGAAGGTGGGGCTTCTGGGCGGTGGGATCACTTCCCTGGGTATAGAGGGACCCGGGATGTTGAGGGCCTCTGGTGGAGCTTGTGGCCGTATTATAGGAGACCCAGGTTGCATGTGGACGAAGGTATGCAGACCTTTGAAGAATTCCACCCAGGAAATAGATGCTGGGTCTAGACTAAGTGGCACCGTGTCCCTGGGGAGCCCCGTTTGAGGGGGGGGGGGGGCGCTGTGCAATGCTAGGCCCGGCGTACTGTTCGAGAGACTGGAATCCGGTACCGGCTAGGGAGGGCCATGAGTTGGATCCCCTAGGGCCTCTTCGCACTGTATACACAGGGCCGTGGCCTCCTCATGCTGTGCAGCTCTAATGTGGCATGCTGGGCAAAGGCCCTGAGCCTTGAGTTTCTTTTCCGGTGGTGCCATGGCTTGTGCGCGCAAGATAAAGTTGTGCGCTCCGGTGCGAAGTTGTGCGCGTAGGTTTGGTGCGCGCTCAGGGAGATGTGCGCGCTGTTGTGCACACAGATCAAAGTTATGCGCCCGGCACAGTAAGCGCGTGGTTATGCGCATCGCTTGTGCGCACGGTACTTGGGCGCTCGACATTGTGCGCACAAGGTATTTGTGCGCACGGATCAGAACGGAGGACAGGGCGACGAACAGATCAAAATGGTGACGGCGACCACGCGGATAATATGGCGACCACCTCGGAGGGTCTCCACATGGGAGGGCCCTCCGATCTGACCGGGGTCTAGCCCTGCTAGGGCAGATCAACCCGGTGGCACTGGTCCCGGCTGGCGACCTGTGCGACTTCTCGAGCTTCGGAGACCAGAGACTTTTAAATAGATTTCTACCTAACCTTGTCTCTGCGCTTCCTGGTCTCGTTCCGGGCAGTCTCCGGCTGCGGGGGGAGAGGGAAAATACCTTCACCGCCGCACTCGAGCTTGCACCCGCTGCCTCTCAGCCTCACCTGATGTCAGGGGCTAGGTCCCCGCCGAGGGTCGGCCACCGGACTGAGGCTTACCTCCGAGGGATCGCGGAAATCACCTCGGGAATTCTCAACTCGGGGAGGGACCCAATGGGTGTCACCGCAGGAGAGCGGGGCTCATCTGTAGAGGTAAGATTTCTTCTTATTTTGGTTTTCTTTGGTAAAATTATTCTAACGCTGTGCGAGCGTGCATAGAGTCCCTAACTGCTATGGAGACGGAAAATACTAGAGTTGCACTTCCTGCAGTGGTATATGTACTAGGGCTGACGTCAGATTGAAATTTGATCCGTCTCCTACTGATATCAGGAGTACACTATACCCATTGGTCCTGAGTCCATCTGCTGCACGCTAGGAAAAAATAGAATATCGCCCCATACTTTCTTGAGACGTAGGCACAGGAACCAAAGCCCTCACAGCCTGAAGAACCTTAGAAGTATAAACTCCACTGCCTGCTGCTTCTGCAGGGAGTGGCAAGGAGACACCATGAACATGTCGCAAGGAATACTGAGAAATTCCAGCACAGATCCCTCTTGTATCACCTCCAGGACCCACAGATCTAATGTGATCTCGACCCACTTCTGATAAAAGAGAGAGGCATCCTCCTATCTCTTGTTCCCAAAGGTGGGTCAGCAAACCTTCAATGGGAAGCTCGGGAAATCTGCCACCCGAGCCCACTCCTCTCTTGGGCTATCTGGGACTAAAGGACTGAGACCTACTGAAAGGCAGAGTCCTTTGAAAGTCAACCCCTTGTAGGGACGAAACTGCTTGGAACCCCGGTGATGAGCCCTCATAGCAAAGGGGTAGTTCAATTGCTTCTTATCCTCCGGCAACCGGGAAACTGGAGATTCATCCCACTTATTGACCAGCTTCTCAACTCGCTCCCAAATAAAGAGTGAGCCTTTAAAAGGCATTTTCAAATGATTAGCTTTGGAGGATGCATTAGCTGACCAATTTCACAACCATAGTTGATGCCTAGCTGGAACCATCGAAGCCAGTCCTCTGGCTGAGGTACGGACAAATCGCAGCCCGAATCCACTAAAAAGGCAGCAGCGGCTTCGATAACTACTATGGAATGCACCCCAGAATCATCAGCTTCCTGACAGAGAAGAAGAGAAGAACGTGCCACCAGAATGCAACAGGAAGCTATCTGTAAAGTCATTGCACTGCTTCAAAGGCTTGTTTAAGGATAGACTCAATCCATCTATCATGCTCATGCTTCAAGGCTGCTCCTCCCTCCACGTGGAGGAGCGGCACAGATCAGCACATCCACTTTGGGAAGATGCAAATGCTCTCTCACTGCTGGAACCACTTTCTCCAGTGCAACTATATATTTTTTGAGATGCGGCAATCAGAACTGCACACAGTATTCAAGGTGTGGTCTCACCATGAAGTGATACAGTGGCATTATGATATCCTCCGTTTTATTTGCCATTCCCTACCTAATATTTCCTAACATTGTGTTTGCTTTTTTTTGACAGCCACAGCACACTAGGCCAACAATTTCAATGTATTATCCACTATGATGCCTAGATCTCTTTCCTGGTGGTAACTCCTAAGATGGAACCTAACATCATGTAAGTACAGCAAGGGGCATTCATGACAGCAGACTGAGCAGTAGAAAGTGAGGGCCAGGAAATATTTTGGAAAAATGTGTCTGAGAAGGCAACATTCTGGGATTTAGGGCTATATAGTGTTAAGGACCAGAAGGTGGACCCTTGTTCCGAGGTAGAGTTAGTGCTACCTAGGAGAGAATCAACCCTCTTGATTCTCTCTCAAGGTCCCTACCGTTGGAAGGCAAGGCCTGGTGAATCAGCAATTGAACGAAGACTTCGCTCTGGAAGCTCATGGTCCCACCAGGAAGAGCCCGTAGGGACCCAGGCCGCTGGGACTTATGAGACTCACTGAAGACTAAAGATAGGTCTGGATGCAGGTGCCTCCTGCAGGTCATGGATTCCAGACAGCTGGCGACTCCAGCAGGTCGTAGTCAGTCCAGGAGTGGAGGCCAAAGAATGGTCAAGAGCCGGTCCAATGGTCAAAGCCAGGAGAAGGGTCGTAAGCTGGTCCAGGAGCAAGACAGGAGAGTGGTCCGAAGCCAGTCCAGGAGCAAGCCAGGAGAAGGGTCAGAAGCCGGTCCATGGTCGAGCCAAGCGAAGAACAGCAGCCGGTCCAAAGGTCACAGTCCAACGAGGGAGGAGAGAAGAAGCAGGATGAAGAACAGGAACAAGACCAGGAACCAGGAACACAGAGCTCAGGACCCAACCATCAATAAGCCTCAATACCAAGGCAAGGTCTGAGAGACAGTGAGAGAGAGTATGTGAGAGACAGAGAGAGAGAGAGAGAGTCCTAAGTTAGCTAAGAGTTTGCTGGGCCGATTACCATGCTTGTATAACTGATATTGGTAATAGCGTAAAGATTTTGAGGCCCGCTGATGTAGGAGAAAATCCAGACCATTTATAAATATATTACAAAGCACCAGTCCAAGTACAGATCCCTGAGGCACTTCATTGTTTGCCTTTTTCCACTGTGAAAACAGACCATTTAATCCTAATCTCTGTTTGCTGTCTTTTAACCAGTTTGCAATCCACAAAAGGACATCGCCTCCTATCCCATGACTCTTTAGTTTTCTTAGAAGCCTCTCATGAGGGACTTTTTTGAATGCTTTTTGAAAATCCAAATACACCATATCACAAGGTTCACCTTTGTCTACATGTTTATTCAAAAAAGATGAAGGAAATTTGGGAGGCAAGACTTCCCTTGGGTAAATTCATGCTGGCTGTGTCCCATTAAACCATGTCTATCTAAATGTTTGGTGATTTTATTCTTTATAACAGTTTCCATAATTGTTCCCGGCACTGAAGTCAGGCTTACCGGTCTATAGTTTCCTGGATCACCCCTGGAGCTATTTTTAAATATTGGGATTACTCTGGCCACCCTCCAGGTACAATGGATGATTTTAATGATAGTTACAAATTTTAATTAACAGATCTGAAATTTCATTTTTGAGTTCCTTCAGAACCCTGAGGTGCATACAATCTGGTCCAGTTGATTTGCTACTCTTTAGTTTGTCAATCTGGCTTACTATATCTTTCAGGTTCACCATGATTTGCTTCAGTTCATCTGAATCTTCATCTTTGAAAACAGTCTCCGGAGCTGGTATCTGCCCAAAATCCTCTTCAGTAAACACTGAAGCAAAGAATTCCAACACATAACATTTCTGAAAGTCCTGATAAGTATGAGGTCAGATCAAATAATAGATTTGCACAGTAAAACAAAACTTAAACATAACTGAACAGAAGCATAGTATCTTACCTTTGAACTGGATTTTCAGGATCAATAGCTAATGCTTCTGCTGGCATGTCAGATTCTGAAGGCTGAAAGTTCTCTTCACCCTCATATAAACGAGCCAGGGCCAACTACAAGAAAGCACTCTATTTTAGTAACTTCAAAATAGGGAAAAGAGTTATTTCAAAAATAAAAACTGAGCAAGGAAATCTTAAATATACAGTAAATTTGAATGGAGCCCTACTTTAGTAATGAAGTATCCCTATTACCTTCAATGAATGATAGGTTTAGAATAAAGTGCAAAATATGTTTCTCAGATTATCATTAAAATATATTTCTTTATGAAAATTATTGTAAGCATTTACATATAGTAGAACTGAATGTCCACATTGATGAGATGTACGACTACAGTTCACAGTGCTATTTTATAATGCTACAGGATATTTATAGGAAGTAAAAAAAAGAAAAAAAATGTTTTAAAGGATACATTTCCAAAGCTTAGTCAGGATCTACATGGGTAAAAACAAAGGTTATGCAGGTAGAATGGCTGAACCTGTCTAAGTAGATTTTCAGCCTTGCACAGCACACATACTTTTAGCCACAGTAAAAAGGGACACTCCGTGGTATAAGGGGTCTAACTTGGTCAGGTAAGAAACAACATGCTTACACTCACTTTTCAAAAATGAACATGTAACATAGTAATGACGGAAGAAAAGGACCAAATGGTCCATCCAGTCTTCCCAGCAAGCTTCTTCTTATGGCAGTATCTGCCAAAACCATGCAGGTTATTTCTATGTTTCTCTTAAGGGTGGCAACTGCTGCTCTGTGCAGTTATTCCCAAGCCTCATGATAATCCATAAAAAATTTACTGATAGCAACATTTTTACTGGGTGCTCAGCCTCCTTGAAATTCAGAGCTGTCGTGTTTAGTTTATGCACTTGGCCTTAGAAGCTATTCTGTGTTTTTCTACTTATGTCTGTGCATCAGTACCATCAGTCAAGGCCCGTGTTTTTTTGTCATCTAAATCCAATGCCCCCCCCCCCGTCAAAGCAAAGATAGATGTTGCAGTTGCGTCAAAATCATGTAAGCTAATTGGTTAAGGGTAGTAACCCCTTTATATTCTGTTAGGGGTAGTAGCTGCCGCGCCTTGCAGGTTACCCCCATGCTCCGTTTTCTTCATTCATCTCCAGCCCTAAGGTATCCACAGTGTTTATCTCACACCTTTTTAATTTGTTTACTGTTTTCATCTTTACCATCTTTTCTGACAGGGAAATCCAGGCATCCACCACCCTCTCTGTGAAGAAATATTTTCTGATGTTGGTTCCCCCATTGGAGTTTCATACCGTGACCCACATTTCTACTGTTTGCTTTCCTACGGAAAAAGTTTGAGGATCGTGCATCATTAAAACCTTTTAGGTATCTGAAGGACTGTATCATGTCTCCCCTGCACATCCTCTCTTCCAGGGTATACATATTTAGATCTTTCAGCTTCTCTTCAAAAGTCTTCTGATACAGACCCCTCACCATTTTGGTTGCCCTTCTCTGAACTGCCTCCATCCTGTCTCTATCCTTTTTGAGATACTGCCTCCAGTATTGGACACAGTACTCCAGGTAAAGCCTCACCAAGGACCTGTACAAGGGCATTATCACCTCCTTCTTCCTGCTCATTATTGCTCTCTCTAGGCAGCCCAACATTCTTCTGGCTTTAGCTATCACCTTATTACATTACATTAGATTGCCAGATATTATTACTCCAAGGTCTCTCCCTTGGTCCAAGCATATCAGTATTTCACTCCCCATCATATTCAGCTCTTTCAGATTACCACACACCAGATGCATGATTCTGTACTTCTTGGCATTGAATCCCAGCTACCAAATCTTCGTCCACTCTTCAAGATTTCTTAAATCACTTTTTATTCTCTTTATTCCTTCAGACGTGTCCACTCTGCTGCAGATCTTAGTATTGTCCACCAACAGATACGTTTTACCTCCTATCTCTTCTGCAATGTCGCTCACAAACATATTTAACAGAGCCGGTCCTAATACCAATCCTTGTGACACTACAGCGATTTCTCTTCAAAGTAGGTTCTATTTACTATTACCCACTATCTCCTGTCAGTCAAGCAGTTTGTAATCCATTTCACTACCTTGGCGTCGACTCCCAAGCTTCTCATTTTATTCACAAGCCTTCTATGTGGGACAATATCAAAAGCTTTGCTGAAATCCAAGTAAATCATATCAAACACTCTTCCTCTAACAAATTTTCTAGTCACCCAATCAAAACAATCAATCAGATTTGTCTGACAGGATTTTCCCCTGGTGAAACCTTGTATCCAGCAGCTTACTAGATTGTAGATAGTTCACTATTCTTTCAGCAGAGTTTCCATTAATTTTCCCACTACTGAGCTGAGGCTAACCAGCCTCCTCTCTGCTATCACTCTTATGAAGCGGGACAAAAACCGCTCTTCTCCAATCTCACGGCCCCACTGCTATTTCCAGGGATCTATTCAACAGATCTTTCAGCAGACCTACCAGGACATTGCTGAGCTCCCGTCCATTGTATCCTGTATATCCAGTCTTATGGCCTTGTCCACTTTCAGTTTTCCCTCGCTCTTTCCATACATTCTCTTCTGTAAAAGGAGTTGTGCTACCCCATTCCCATCTAAGTTTAGTGAACACGGAACTGAAGTATTTGTTTAATATTTCTGCTATTTTTCATCTGTCTCTACATCTTGCTCCTTCTCATCTTTCAATTTCACTATACCACTTTGGGCCTTCCTTCTTTTCTCTGATGTATCTGAAAAATGTGTCAGCAATGTGCTCACATTCAAAACAACTTAGGAAACACGTGTACTTTGTATTCACCCATCAGCCCAACAGTCAAACATGGGTACTTTGTGCGGGCTCAACAGCATATACATAATTTGATGTGTGTTATTGAAAATGTACTCTTAAAAATTCATATCTGTCTCAGTGTTTTGCAGTTAGTCAAAAATATCAAGAGAGTAAACATTACTAATGCAAAAGCAAGGTGACAAGGAATTTTTCAAATGTGTCAGTGACAGGAGGAAGTGCAGAGGTGGAAATATAAGACTAATAGATGAAAAGGAGAAATGTCCAGAGGCTGACAAAAAAAAAAAAAAAAGCAGAAATGTTGAAAAATACTTTCATTCACTGTTTAATGAAGTTTGAATTGGAGACAGGAATACATACAGTAGAGAGACAGATACCACTTCATTGACAGAAAAGAAGGGGTCATATGGAACTAGCAAAATGGAAGGTGGACAAGGCAATGGAATTAGATAGGATATATCCCAGGATAATAAACAAGGTTAAAGGAGTTCTGATAGATCCACTCACAGTTCTATTCAATTACTCTTTGAAAAGAAAAGTGATTCCAAATGACTGAAGATAGTCAGATGTTATCCTTTTTCTTAAAAATTAAAATAGGAAGGAAGCAGGTAACTGCAGGCTACTTAGTCTAAAGTTGTGGCTAAATTAATAGAATCACTTTTAAAGAAAAGGAAAATGAAATATCTTGAATCCAGAGGGCTACATTATCCAAGGAATCTTGGTTTTATCAGAGGAAGATTTTATTATACAAAGTTGAATAACTTCTTTCACTAAGTGACCAATAAATTGGATCATGGGCGAATGTTGGATATCTTATACTTGGATTTCAGAAAAGCTTTTGGCATTCTTGTTGCGTTTGGCCAGTCGCAGGTCCGTCTGGCAACTGGCCATCTTACCTCTGGTCCCGGGCCAAGGGGGCCCCACCGATGCCACAGCTGGTGAAGACACAGCCGCTTAGCTGAGTGGGTGATCCTAGGCGAGCATGTGCACAGCTCGGCCTCTTTTAAAGGGCCAGTGGCAGGAAAACCACAATGCCTCTGGATGACCGTGGCTGTGCCCCAGTACACCTCCAGGTTCCTCCTTGATATGCAAGAGACCAAAGCAGTGCTGCTGATTTTTGTATCAGTGCTTTATGCATTTTTTACACTTCAGCCAGCACAATTTCCCAGTGACTCTGTCAAGACCACTTTCTTACTCTCCCTCTTGGATTGGAAGGCCTTGGCCTGTGCCCCTCCTCTGTGGGAGCATGGGAATGCATTGCTACAGGTTTTGCAGCAATTCGTCAAAGCCTTCAAACTAGTGTTTGAAGAATCCAGCCAGAGAGATACGGTGGATTTGGACCTTCTTCATCTCCAGCCGGGCAATCAGCCCTTAATGGACTACGCCATCGAGTTCCGGACCATGGCCACTGAGCTGAACTGGAGGGAGGACAATCTGTGGAGTATCTTTTTGGAAGGGCTGTTGTCACGGGTGAAGGACGAGCTAACCGCCCAGGAACTGCAGTTAGTGGAGCTGGGTTTAAAAAAGGATTGGATAAGTTCTTGGAGAAGTCCACTACCTGCTATTAATTAAGTTGACTTAGAAAACAGCCACTGCTATTACTAGCAACAGTAACATGGTATAGACTTAGTTTTTGGGTACTTGCCAGGTTCTTATGGACTGGATTGGCCACTGTTGGAGACAGGATGTTAGGCTTGATGGACCCTTGGTCTGACCCAGTATGGCATGTTCTTATGAAGTCCATGGCGACTGATGGTGCCCACCATGGTGACAGCGACCATAGGGCCAATAGCCCTCATGCTCACCAACACATCAAGGGCACCAAACAACACAGTCAAGCGTCAACGGCGCTTGACTGTGTCTTGATCAGTTCGACAGTATATAGTGCCATCTACAGCACCACAGGCGACCGCAGACATTGAAAGTCCAGCGGCACCAATAGAGACCCCATTGCCCGAAGGCATCAATGGACTGGCGGCAGCTAAGGGTGCCAGGGGCGCCTGCAGGCAGAGACTCTGTAACTCCAACATGGCCCCAATATGTCTGATCGGTGCCCAAAAGAACTGATGACTGCCAGTGCTATCGATAGTTCCCCTCGGCTCACCTATTCTTCCAAGGGCGTCAATGCTGCGAGCTCCATGGTGTCCCTCACCAGCAGCTATGGCTCACAATGGCCTTGCTAGCATACATTAGCACTGATGGTGCACAAATCCAGGTGTGGCCTCCGATGCCCACCCTGATCCCAGCAGCTCAGGGCCTCGAAATCGTTGGTATCCATGGTGCCCAATAGCTATAGGTCAGTGATGGGACAGCAGGACGCTCCTCGGTGCTCTGTCAGGCCACCGCAAGGAAGGCACCAGACCACTGTGCCTGAATGCTTTGGCGTCTCAGGGTGCCTTGAGTGGATGGTAAACTCAGCACTTGATCCATCCAAGTTCGAAACCCCTGTCACCCGAGGGCTTCAGTGGCACTCGAGGGTTCTCAAGAACCCTCGAGTGCCACTGAAGCTACTCTGTGCCTGCCTAAGCTACTCTGCCTCCTCGGACTTCCCAGAGGTACCCACTCCTCGGGGGCTTCGCTCTCTCTCTTTGCCTTTCAGGTTACAGACAGGAACCAGTACTCGCTCGAGGGCCCTCGTTCCTGACTATATGCTGATTCGCTTCTGCCTGGAAGTCATCATTATCTACATCATTGTGAGTTACCATCGCTCTCTCAGAGCTTTCCCAGGAACCAGGTACTCCTGGAAAGGATAGGCTCCTTGAGGGACTATCCTTTGCAGCTCCTGAGCTCCCTGAGACCAATATATGTGAGTGTTGTCATCTAGTTCTGTTCATGAACTCCTAATACCCTGCCTACTCATTGTCTACAGTTTCTCAACAGCTCAGCCATCCAGTGATCGCTGTTACAGTATCTGAGGAACTTCAGCCCTACCGGGCACTTCAGCTCACTACTGCCACCTCTGGTGGTTTCAAGACCTGCTTAATAAAAGAACTAGTGTGTGTCTGTCTCCATACTCTAAGCCTAGCCGGTGTTCCCTCTCGGGATCTTCCCTCGGGGGTGTGGTCATCTGCCACCGGCCCAAGGATTCACTTACTATCATCTCACGCAGTCTATAACAACAGATTGCTAAGTCCGCCTATGGAATACATCAGATTGACACCCCTATCTGATTGCTCCTCCCACCAGCATAGTGGACCATGACAATGGCAGTCCTGGTTCCCGACGTGTGTACCTGATAGCGACGTGTCAGATCAACAGTGCGGTGTGAGAGGATATTTTAGCCAAAAGATCTTCATTCAAAACGTGGAAGGATCCATCACAAGAAAATAGGATAAAGCATAAGCACTGGCAATTTAAATGTAAGACATTGATTATACAGGCTAAGAGAAAATTTGAAAAGAAGTTGGCCATAGAGGCAAAAACTCACAATGAAAACTTTTTAAAATATGTCTGAAGCAGAAAGCCTGCAAGGGAGTCAGTTTGACCATTGGATGATCAAGGGATTAAAGGGACACTTATTTATTTATTTATTTAGCATTTTTATATACCGACGTTCTCGATACAAATATCAAATCAGGTCGGTTTACATAAAACAAAACAATCGCGGTGAGGCGTTACAATAAACGGAGTTTCAGATAGGGCCATCGCGGAATGATTAAACTATTTATTTGCTTCAGTGTTTGCTGAAGAGGATACTGGACAGATACCCATTCCGGAGAAGGTTTTAATGGGTGATGATTCCGTTCAACTGAACCAAATCACGGTGAACCTGGAAGATGCGGTAGGCCTGATTGACAAACTGAAGAGTAGTAAATCACCTGGACCAGATGCTATAAACCCCAGGGTTCTGAAAGAACTAGAAAATTAAATTTCAGACCTATTAGTAAAAATTTCTAACCTATCATTAAATTCATCCGATTTACCTGAAGATTGGAAGATGGCCAATGTAACCCCAATATTTAAAAAGGGATCCAGGGATAATCCGGGAAACCATAGACTAGTGAGCCTGACTTCAGTGCCGGGAAAAATCGTAGAAACTATTATAAAGAATAAAATTACAAAACATTTAGATAGGTAAATCCATGCTGGCTTTGTCTAAGGCAAGTCTTGCCTCACAAAACTCCTACATTTTTTTCAAGGGGTGAATAAACATGTGGACAAAGGTGGTGTATTTGGATTTTCAGAAGACATTCGAGAAAGTTCCGCATGAGAGGCTTCTAAGAAAACTAAAAAGTCATGGGGTAGGAGGTGATGTCCTTTTGTGGAATACAAGTTGGTTGGCCAATCCGGAGCCACTAGTAGAACTAGTCACCTGTGATGCTCTATCTTGTGGATGATCCTGCCCAGTAGTGGCCATGGGGTGAAGGCATACAGTAAGTCTTCCTCTGGCCAAGTCTGGGCGAGAGCGTTAATTCCTTGGGATTGCGGCTGTCGTCTGCGGCTGAAGAACCTAGGAACTTGGGCACTGAGATGGGTGGCCAGTAGGTCCATGGCTGGGAAGCCCCAACGATTTACTATCAGTTGGAAGGCTGTGGTTGACAGCGTCCAGGCTCTCTCTGCTGAGGAAGTCTGTTGAGACGTTGTCTTCCTGTGATGTGGGAGGTTGAGATCCCTTGTAGGTTTATCTCCGCCCATGCCATGAGAGGGTCTATCTCCAGAGACACCTGCTGGCTCTTGGTTCCTCCCTGGTGGTTGATGTAAGCAATCGTTGTCGCGTTGTCCGACATTACTCGAATTGCTTTGCCTCAGAGTCTGTGGCTGAATCGCAGGCACGCTAGTCTGACTGCTCGAGCTTCCAGGCGGTTTATGTTCCATTCCGCCTCTTCCTTGTTCCATTGTCCCTGGGCCATCAGTTCCTGACAGTGGGCTCCCCACCCTCGCAGGCTCGCATCCGTGGTGAACAAGATCTAGTTCGGTGGGGATAGGCTTACTCCTCTGCTTAGGTGGTCTTCCTGTAGCCACCACTGGAGCTGACAACGTACCTCTGCTGGTAGCTGGAGGCGAATTGAGTAGTCCTGGGACAGTGGTTTCTATCGTGACAGTAATGCGCGCTGGAGCGGTCGCATATGGGCCCTTGCCCACGGGACAACCTCCAGGGTTGATGCCATGAGGCCGAGGACTTGAAGATAGTCCCATACTTTGGGGCGTGCATTGGTCATCAACAGTCGTAATTGTTCCATCAGTTTCCTTCTCCTCGGAGGAGGGAGGAAGACTTTGTTCTGTTTGGTGTCGAAATGGGCCCCATGTACTCTAGCAACTGAGAGGGCTGCAGACTGCTCTTGCCCGTGTTCACGACCCAACCGAGTTCCTGCAGTAGGCTCTTGACTCTGCTGGTCACCTGCCGGCTCTCTTCCGAAGATTTTGCCCTGATTAGCCAATCGTCCAGGTAAGGGTGTACCAGAATCCCTTCCTTCCTCAGTGTTGCCGCCACGACCACCATGATTTTGGTGAAAATTCTGGGTGCGGTTGCTAGGTCGAAGGGTAGCGCTCGGAACTGGTAATGGTGACCCGGTATTGCAAAGCGCAGGAAGCGCTGGTGATTCTGATGGACTGGGATGTGAAGGTAGGCTTTGGAAAGGTCCAAGGAGGTTAGAAACTCTCCTGGTTGTACTGCCTTATTATGGAGCGAAGATTTTCCATTTGGAAGTGTAGAACCCGCAGATGACAGTGGACGTTCTTGAGGTCCAAGATGGGCCGGAATGATCCTTCCTTTTTGGGAACGATAAAATAAATGGAATAGCGCCCCGTATTTTGTCGGGGCGGGGAGTTATTGCCTTCAGACTGCATAGTCTTGTTAGAGTGGTTTCTACTGCCAGTCTCTTGGAGTAGGAGTGGCAGGGTGACATCATAAATTTGTCTCGAGGGATGCTGCGGAACTCCAGAGAGTAACGTTCTCGAATAATGTTTAGAACCCATTTGTCCAACGTTATCTTGACCCATCTTTGGTAGAAGAGGGTAGGTCGACCCCCCCCTATATCCTCTTCCTGTGGATGGGTCGGCCCATTCTCATTGTGGAGCACGGCTGGAGCCTGCCCCCGGGCCTGCACCCCTCTTGGTCTGTCTGTTCCGAAAGGGCTGGGACCTTCTGGAGGGACGAGGTGCCTGGAACTGCGAGTTCCTGTAGGGTCTAAAGTGCTGCGATCCTCTGCCCTTGGTTCTTCTGAGGGAGGGACGCTGAAATCTTTTATTCCTATCTTCCGGTAGCCGAGGCACTGGGGATTCGCCCCATTTGCTGGCTAACTTTTCCAATTCATTTCCGAACAAGAGAGATCCTTTAAAAGGCATTCTTTTTTATTTATTTTATTTATCGAGTTTTATATACCGTCATTCGGATTCATAATTATAAATCCATCATAACGGTTTACAACACATATGAAGGTTACAATGTTAAGGGGGATAAACAGGGTTTCAAAAAAGATTCAAAATGTTGGTAAACATAGGTGTATCAAATACTAGTTATTTAGAAATCTGTATACATTTAACTTCTTAGTTATAGTCCATAGTTGTGATAAGTTCATTTATTCATTTAATCTTCAGGTTTAAGTGGAGGGTGAAGTTGTTGTGTTGTTCATTGGGTGAGTTGGTATGCTTTGTTGAACAACCATGTTTTTAGATCTTTTTTGAATGTTTTTAAGTTTTCTTGAGTTCTTAGTTCACTTGGTAGGATGTTCCATAGTTTTGGGCTACCTAGAGATATTGCTCTCTTTTGGATTGAGGTGAGTTGATTGGAGCGCGTAGGTGGTGTTTTTAGAAGTCCCTTGTTTGCTGATCTGAGGTTTCCATTAGGGGTATGTAGTTTTATAGATGAGCTTAGCCAATTTTCTGGTTTTCATATATAATTTTATGAAGGATGGATAGTACTTTGTATTCAATCCTGAATCTTATTGGAAGCAGGTGTAGTGAAATCAGTATCGGAGTGATGTGGTTGTGTTTTTTGGATCCAGTGAGGATTCTTGCAGCCGCGTTCTGTAGGATCTGTAGTGGGTGAATAGTGTTTAGTGGTAAGATGAAAAGGAGTAAGATACAGTAATCTATGTTGGAGAAAATTAGTAATTGAAGGACTGATCTGAAGTCATTATTGGAGAGAAAAGGTTTTAAATGAGAGAGCGTAAGTAGTTTACGATATCCGTCTTTTATTTTTGTTGTGATATGGTTTTTAAAAGAGTTCTCTACCAATTATTACTCCAGGGTTTCGGGCATGACTGATTGGATATATGACTGAATTTTGGTTCTTGTGAGATTCGCTTTAGATGTCGCGTCCGCAGACCAAGTCCGTAGCCATAGTTGTCTTCTGGCTGCCACTACCGAGGCAACGCCCCTAGCTGAGGTGCGCACCAGATCTGAGCTTGCATCCGTGAGGAAGGCTGCTGCAGGTTCCATCATCTCACCGGTATACGTTCCAGAGTTATTTGCCTTTCTCGAGAGCAGCAAGCAGGAACGTGCCACCAGTGAGCAGCAGGAAGCAATCTGCAGTGTCATTGCTTGTGCGTCGAAGGCCTGCTTAAAGATGGATTCCAATCGTCTGTCCTGAGTGTCCTTCAATGCAGCCCCTCCCTCAATGGGAATCGTTCGCTTTGAGACGGCATAGACCATAGCGTCCACTTTCAGAAAACGCAGGCATTCCTTGGTCGCTGGTTCTATAGGGATTCCAAGGCCTGACCACCTTTGAAGCTGGCCTCCGGGGCATCCCATTCCAGGTCAATCAGTTCCTGGATGGTTTCCATCTTTGGAAAGTAGCATGAGGCCTTATGAAGGGACACCAAGATGGGGTTCTGCTGCATCTGTCGGTGCTAGACAGCTTCGCCCCGTTTACCTCACCTTATTCATGGCTCCTCCCGCTTACCTGGGTAAAATGGCTGCCGCAGCATCTACAAGCCGATCTTTCCGGCGTCCCCGGAACAACTATGGTGCAGCCTCCCGCCATTGCTCCTCTCAGGTACCTACTAGGGTGTGCGCACGCACACCCCACGTCTTTATGCCACCCTTGGCGCGAACCTCGAGGGCATTCCCTCATGTTGACGACACGCCATCCGGGTATATTACCTTCACTAGTTTGCTAGCTCATTGAGTTGGCAAGGACTCAAATTTGTTCTTGTCTACGCTACTCTGCCGCTTCCGTGCTGCTGCTGGAAGCACTCTCTCTCTGCCCTTCAGGGTAACTGCTAACCTGGGTAACCGTTCCTCGAGGGCCCTCTGCTTTATTTCAGGTGCCTTACAGGGAACAGGTACTCGCTCCTCGAGGGCCTGCTCTCCCTGCCTTGGTGCCTGTACCTTCTTCAACATATCTGGTGGAATCGCATACCAACAGCAAACACCTAGTGAGTACTCTAACTCTCAGTCTATCTCATCCACAGTATCTCCTAGCTGGGAAACCTGCTGCGGAACCTCCTATCATCATCAAGGAGAGAAGGGCTCCCTCTGCCGAGGTCCCCAAGACTGCAACTACCAGACTGTCTCACTACTGCCACCTCTGGTGGCTCTCTTCAAGCTGTTTAATAAAGAAATGTGTTTTGTGCATTACAAGTCTAGCCCCATGCTGTGGCTCCTCACAGGGCTCCTCCCCGTGGGCGTGATCATCTCCCACAGCACTCAAGGATCCACCAAAACACACTCAACCATAACAGGTTCTTCTTTGGTTCCGCCATAGGGTCTGTGCCAGGAATACCTAGCCTCTTCAGAGTCTGGGAAACCAGAGCTGGTAATTCGTCCTTGTAGAAGCAGCGAAGCATGGTATGGTATGGTTCCATTCCTGGAGGGATTTCTCCTTCTTCCAGGGAGTCAATCTCATCATCTGAGGTATCTGGGTCCCTGTTAGGAAGTTCTTGGTTAGGCAAGGCATGTCTCAAGGCATCTGAGCAGGGCCAGGAGGATCTTGTGCTTCTGGCAGGGGTTGAGCCTAGGGCGCAGCTCGGGCTGATTGCGCTTGAACCAAGGCTTGCAGCTCCTGGAAAAAATTCCAACCAGGAAAAGGTCCCTGGGTCCATGTTAATCCCAGGGGGAGTCGGAGTAGGGGCCCCAGAGGTGCTCTCCTGTGGGGAAGCCATCTCAGAAATGATTAGCTCCGAGGAGCTATTGTCGGTAGTTCCGGAACCATCTCCCGACAGTAAGGGACCAGGCTTTGGTTCCCCCTAGGTTTCTTCACAATGTTGACACAGGCAGGACTCCAATTCAAGCTGCGAGGCTCTTATGTGGCAGGCTGTGCAAAGAGAGTGCCTTCTGGCCTTCTTCGGCGCCAGTGCCATCGTCTCTATGTGTTTGTGCGTGTGCCATTGTAAACGCGGCCGTACGTGTAGTTATGTGCAAGGGGTGCGCTCAGTTGTGCGTGCCAGGAGTGCTCAGTTGTGCGCAGCTATGCACGTGCCTGTATTGGACGCACTCAAGTTAGGCACATCGGCCGCCCGGCCTGCCCCGCGCGTACTGCCGACGAGAAGGAAAGATGGCGCCGACGACCCCCACGCGTAAGATGGTGCCCCCCAAGGGTCTCCATGTGTGTGGACCCTTGCGCCGGATCGGGGCCTAGCCTAAGCAAGGCTGCTCAACCCGATCGGTGCTCCCTTCTAACCTCGCCGGGACGAATTCGGTACAGCAATCCAAGCTTTGCGCGCATGCCATTGTAAATGCAGCTGTGCGTGTAGTTATGCGCACGGGGTGCACTCAGTTGTGCGCGCCAGGAGCACTCAGTTGTGCACACGGGGTGGACGAAAGGAGCCTTCCTTTTTGGGGACAACGAAGTAGGTAGAATATTGGCCGGCTCCTTGTTCCTCCTCCGGTACTGGGACTATGGCACCCAGTTCCAGAAGTCTGCTTAGGGTCTGGTCGACCACAGGCCTCTTCCGACTTCCGCCGGGGAGATTAAGTGAAGGTCCGGTAACGCGTAGCCTTTTTCTATTACCTCTAGGACCCACTGATCCGTCGTTATCTTCACTCATTTCTAGAGAAACAGGGACAGACGGCCACCTAAGTTTAGAGCGGAGGGATGGGCCGGCTGTATTTCATTGGGAGAAGGACTTTGCAGTCGAGTGTTTCGTGGACACTCGACTGCAAAGTCGAGTGTTTCGTGGACACTCGACTGCAAAGTCGAGTGTCCACGAAACATTCCTTTCGTGGACGGCGACCCTTCTGAGAAGGGTCGCCGTCCACGAAAGGAATGAGACCAGGATTGGGATCTGGAAGCCATCCCTCTGGGAAAAGAACCCCGTGCTCTTGTGTTATATCTATGTTGACCTCTGAAGTGAGTGCGAGAGGGAAAGAACACCCGAGACTGTTTCTGACAGTCCTCCGGCAGCTTATGAACTTTATTTTCTCCCAGAGATTTAATAAGCTGCTCTAGGTCCTCACCAAAAAGCAACTGACCCTTGAAGGGGAGAGTGCCTAACTGCGCCTTAGAAAAAGCGTCTGCAGACCAATTTCTCAGCCAGAGAAGACGTCTGGCCGAAACAGCGAAGACCATGGCTCTGGCCTGTTCACGTAGAAGATCATAAAGGGCATCCGCCCCATATGCTATAGCACCCCTAGCCGCTCCACCTGCTCTGCCTCTGCAGGCGGGAGGTCTTGGGTGCTGAGTAATTGCTGAACCCACCTGAGGCTTGCCCGCTGCATGAGACTGCTGCAAATTGTCGCCTGAACTCCGAGGGACAAAACTTCAAAGATACGCTTGAGATAAAATTCCAATTTATGATCCTGAGATAAAATTCCAATTTATGGTCCTGAACATCCTTCAAGGCCGTAGCCCCCACAACTGGAATGGTGGTGTGCTTGGTAACCGCCGAGACAGAAGAATCTACTTTAGGCATTTTAAGCATATTCAAACATTCCTCAGGGAGAAGGTAGAGCTTTAACCATAGCTCTACCCACTCGTAGTCCTGCCTCAGGGGACTCCCATTCCCGCAGGAGCATCAGCTTGTGCATGGGATGGAATGGAAAAGTACATGGAGGAGCCCTAAGTCCCACCAGGACTGGGTCCACGTTAGGAGGCATAGCGGCCGTAACCGTATCCTCAGGGGGCACCTTGATTCCCAGTTCCTGCAATATTAAGGGAATGAGCGGTTCCAGTTCCTCCCTTTGAAATATGCGGAGCACCCGCAGATCGTCCCCCTAAAGGTGGGGGGGGGGGGGGGGGTTGGAAACAGAGGATCCGCATCAGGGACCAACAGCGGTTGAGGGGGATCCGGAGGTAGCTGGACCCCCAGAACCACCCTAACTCTAACTGAGCCCTGCCCTTCCGGTTCCCTAGGAAGTTGCGGAGGAGAAACCCACGGGTTCTTAGGCAGGGGCCTAGAGGGGGATCCTCCTCCTCCTGCAGACTAGCCAGATAAGGTTTGTGCATAAGAAGCACAAACTCTGTGTAAAAACGAGTCTTTGGCTTCCCTGGGGGAGGGGGGCTCAAATCGGGTGCAGAAATCACAGAATCGAGCTCACCTTCTTCCTGCAGCCCCATTTCAGCATCTGAGACTGTTTCCAAAATGGCCACCATTTCTGCGATTTTTTGGGTCGGGAACGGCCTGGCCATGCATCATGCAGCTCGTCCCCGGGTCACCTTAGTCGGGGATGCCGAGGAAGGGCCCTCCCCACCCAGCAGGCACCCGGAGCAAAGGCCTGCGCTGGAAAGCCTCGTGGCAAGCTCCCCACAGGCACTACAAATGCAGGACCGTGGCATCAGCACATAGAAAAAAAAATCACTGTGAGGAGAAGAAAAAAAACAGCTGAGCTGCGCCAGTCAGCAGCAGAGGCAGAGAATGAACCTGCAGGCTGCTGGCGCTGTCCATGGTTCTCAAATAAAAAAAGAAACAGGGCTCAGTTTAAAAATGTTCCTCTTTTTTTTTTTTTTTTAAACACAGAAGTGAATAGGAACTTTAAAATCCTCAACCCTAAGTGGACAGCTTGCCAAGGGGGATTGACTGGACCACCAGTATCACCCCAGAAGGTCACTGGGAATGGGAGCCTAGGCTGAAGATTTCAAGGGGCAAAGCCCCCCTAGGCCCCCAGCAGAGCGAGGAGACAGGACTGTCTCCTAGAAATTTAGCTAGAAAACTTTCAAAGTAAGTCTTTTTTTTTTTTTTTTTTTTTACAGAAAATAGCTAATACTTGCTTGATCCTTTCAGAAATAGAATGAAAAATTCCCTCAGGGTCAAGATAAGGTGAGGGTGTTTCCCTCTAACCTACCCAATTTTCAGAGCAAGCTCTGATTACCAACTTTCTATCCCAGGGAGCTGTTAATTTCGGGGAGGCGATCCACGTTGTGAAGGCGCCTGGAGGAGAGGCAACTTCGCCAGGGGCGGAGGTTTCCCTCAGCCCCCCCGATGTGCGACCGCCGGCTGCCAGAGGAACGTCGACCCCGGACGCCCTGCAGGAGTCGCAGACCGATGAGTTCAAAGACGTGGGACTGCAGGAGGATTCGTCACGGAGTTCAGCGTTACCAGGAAGCAAAGGAGAATCAGCGGGGGTAGAGGATTCAACACCCACTGTTTCAACAGGTTCGGCATCCCCTGAAGTGAACCCCTCAACATCGGGTGAACGACCTGAAGTCCTGGTAAGACCAGCAGTCGTCACCCTGGAGTCCTTGTGGGAACTAACAACGGGTCTTACGACGGCTGTAAGGGAATGTAACTCCAAGTTGGATTTATTTTTCTCACAAATGAACCAAAAAATACAAGTGCAAGAGAACACTTTACTACAGGTCCAGACTTCTGTTGCAAAAGCAGAGTCAGATATTTTACAAATAAAGAATTTCAATATGGCAACCATTAAAGATAGAGCGACCCTGTCTCGGCGATTAGAATTGATACAAAATTGGAATCATCGCCTGAACATAAGACTAATAAATTTTCCAAGAATAATGGGAGAACTGCCAATAGTCACATTTAAAAGATATCTTGCTGAAATACTTCAACTGACTGAGTCACAATTTCCTACGATAAATAAGGTTTATTTTTTGCCTGCAAACGCTCAAAATCGTGTAAATTATTCAGCAGTGCCTCCAATTGACTTTCAAAATCTAACCATATTTTTAGAATCTTCTGCCATAGATGTTAGAAAAGGGGGGGTGTTTAGTGTGCCCTTGGGCCTCAGCCTGACCCCAGATGGATCCAGGGCTGAATCGAGGGTTGACGGCGTGTCCCAGCATGGCAGAACACGGTCTTACCCTCTGCCAGGCCTGCAAGCTCCCAAAGCCAACAACAAATGATGTTGGTAGGGGAACGGTCCTCTGACTGTTCCGAGCCCTTTCGGACCTGCCGCTTGAAACGGCATGGAGCAGCAGGCCGGCCTGAGGATGAGGGCAGATGGAGGCCTTGACACGAAGACATGACACCAAGGTTGATGCGACGGCATCACAGATGAGGGTTACAACGAAGACATGACACCAGGGCTGATGCAACGGCATCAGAGACGAGGAACTTGAAGTCCAGACGAGATGAGAAGCTGGGTAGGAAGACATTGGCACTGTCTCTCAGGGCGCCCTACACAGCCCACCTTCACGGGCGGACCCAATAGGCTGGTCACGGACCACCCTGCCCCACTGCGCACCCTACACAGCCCACGGAGGCTGGTCACGGACCACGCTGAGAACGGGATGAGCGCAGGGAAGAATCCAGTCGAAGTGGGACTCCGACGATGAAGCCAGATGTCGCCCGAAGCACTACAAAGGCTGGCAGGACATGACGGCTCAAGAGCATAGGACACCAGTCCACCTGCAGGCCACTCCAACCCGGGAAAGACGTCGCCCGAGGGAGAAAGACCAACAGGACCAGAAGGCTCAGAAGCGCTGATGACACAGGAGCAAGCCACCAAGGAAGCAGGAAGATCAGGAAACGGAGGATCAAGACGAGACATCAGGCCATCTGGACGAGGACCTCAGGCACGAAGACGTGGCATGAGAAGACATGACATGATGAGAAGACAAAACGAAGAGGCGCTCCATGAAGAAGACCTGACAGAGCTCTGGCAGGCAGGAGCCTCCAGAGTGAAGTAACTCCGATGCAAGGCAAGGCTGACTGAAAGTTGAAGTCCTTTTATAGGGCTGCAGACCGGCGACGCCCTGGGAGGAGTTTGGGTGGCCCACACCTAACTGGCCCTATAACTAGGGAGGAGTGCTGCGGGCCGGCCCCTAGGGAGAAGGGCGTGGCTCAAACTAGGAAGTCCATGCAGACACAAGCAAGCCTCAGGCAGGCCCCAAGAACATTGAGGCCTCCCAGACCCTGGAGCAAATCCTGGATAGTTCGTAGGCGAGACCCCAGCTTCGGAGCGGCCTCCAGGAAGAGGTAAGGAGCCTCCCGTAGCACCGCTACAGGAGGGTTCATAACAATATAGAATGTTCCACTTTGTTAGTATCACTTATCACAGAACAGGACATTACTAGATTAATGTCATGTTACTTTAAAACTTAAATTCCTTATTTCATGGCAGTAAGGTTAGAATGTTTCCTGATATATCGAAGGTCACTCAGGAGAGACGCAAGGGTTTCTTGAGTATGAGATAGGAGGCAATATCTTTAGGGGCCACCTTTATATTATGATACCCCTGCAAGTGCATTATAAAGAAAGAGAGTGATATCTACATATTTTTCTCTCCCGAGCAGCTGAGAGTTTACCTAGATTCTTTTTTACCCCAGGCTGTACCATAGGGACCCAAGGTATTAGGAAAGATAAACAACACTGTTATCAGGTTAAGCCTATTCCTTTTTAATTTCCTTAAGATTCCTCAGTATACTGCCCCCAGGAGTAATTGTACTGAGATTTGGTTAACACATTAGAATTATTCTTTCATTATATTATTTTCGATGTAAAAATTTCTTCTTCTAATCTGGTATAACATGTTTCCTAAAATGCTTTAAAATATCATATGTATTAGAAAAGTGATAAATAAAGAATTAAAAAAAAAAAAAAGCAATCTGATTCCGTCTCCCATTTGCTAGCAGAAGAGCACAATACCCATTGGGCCTGAGTCCATCTGCTACACGCTAGGAAAGAAGCTATTTTAGCCAAAAAAAAATCCTTCAAAAATTGGAAGAAGGATCCATTTGAAGGAAATAGGAAAAAGCATAAGCATTGTGAAGTTAAGTGTAAAACATTCATAAGAAAGGCGAAGAGAGAATTTGAAATGAAGTTGGCCTTAGGGGCAAAAACTCATAATAAAAACTTTTTTAAATATATCCGAAGCAAGAAACCTGAGAGAGAGTCGGTTGGACCGTTAGATGACCAAGGAGTTAAAGGGGCTCTTCAGGAAGATAAGGCCATTGCAGAACGACTAAATTAATTCTTTGCTTTCGTGTTTACTAATGAGAATGTTGGGGAGATACCAGTTCCGGAGATGATTTTCAAGGGTGATGAATCAGATGAACTGAACCAAAACACTGTGAACCTAGAAGTCAATCTAGCCTAGAAGTAAGCTAGATTGACAAACTAAAGAGCAGCAAATCACCTGGACTGGATGGTATGCATCCTAGGATACTGAAGGAACTAAAAAATGAAATTTCTGATCTATTTGTTAAAATTTGTAACCTATCATTAAAATCATCCATTGTACCTGAAGACTGGAGGGTGGCCAATGTAACTCCAATATTTAAAAAGAGCTCCAGGGGCGATCCGGAAAACTATAGACCAGTGAGCCTGACTTCAGTGCCGGGAAAAATAGTGGAAACTAAGTTAATGAAAATTGATTATTTACTCTCTCAGATAATAGAAGGACCAGGGGCACTCTATTAAGTTAGGAAGACAACGGACAGACCAGTAGCTTATCCAGTAGGGATATTTTATTGTACAATTGGTTATAAATAACAAACTCTGGCTGAGTTTCGCCAAAATGGCTAGGTCAGGCGCTACAACACATATAGAAACACTCGATTAGATAGGATACCTATAAAATAATGGAACATTAAAATATAACATAACATAAACAAATAAACACATAATGATATAAATAATACAATACACACACGTATATAGCTCAAATCGAAACGTTCATGCATAAGAGGCATATTAAATAATGATGATGACTTAGTTAAAAAAAGAATAGTAAACAATTTTTTGTGCATATATCTGAAGAAATAATAAAAATGGAAATAAAAATACCAAATAGCATTTACTTATTTCCTTATTTTTTATATTTACTTTACCACAATAAATATGATGTATTTGTACACTCCGTGCCGTAATATACTTGAACCTTAAGAATTTCTGTATACTTAAGTAGGAGTGATCTGCCCACAATTCATATTTGCCATTTAGGGTAAGAAATTAAAACGAATTGTGCTATGATTATTATACATATACAATACTTGTGGTTTTCAATCTTATTTTATGTCTATTAATCTCCATTCTGGGTGTGTTTTAGAAAACCTGGAATGGACACGATGTTTTGAAGAACAGAACACTTTAAATTTGTCTTCATTCATTACAATAGCCATTGGCAGGCTTTCCAAATATTTATAAGCAGAACTTACCAAAGACATATTTGTTATAAGTAGTAGGTATCTAGGATACATCAGTGGTAAATGTACTTCATTGGTGTTTCTTTAAATTAATATTATTACTCATTTTGTGTGACTGACTCAGTCCTCTCTTTTTTCATATTAATCCTGCTAGTCCATTTGTGGTGTTGCCAGCACTAATAATTTTTTTTTTAATTAATATTATGTGTTTTTTTCAGACATTGACAATTTATTATTATATTCCAATACCACCAACAATAAAGATGTTCATACCACACCAGCTTTGTACACAAAGGTATTTTTTATCCTTCTACCTCCTCTCCAGTTTTCATTATTTTTATATTCATTTTTATTATTTCTTCAGATATATGTACAAAAAATTGTTAAAAAATTTTTTTTCTTGATTTATCAAAATGCGGTAAGTACCGCATGCAATAGCAAGAGGGGCGTGGTTTATGCAAATATTCAGTTTATCGCAATTTGCGCTAATTACCTATGCGAAGCGCTAAGTTAGTACAAATTGCAATAACATTATCAAGCTTTGCAATAGGTGCCAGACCTGTTGTATTTCACTGAGAGAGAGAGAGAGAGAGCGAGAGACTGGCCATAATGTCAGCTCCCTAGATAGGTATTTGCATCCCGATGGTAGGCCCACCTAGTACCTCGAGGTGAGGTTTAGGTGGAGTGAGGAAACTCACTCCAAGATGAGATTTGGGCAATGTTCGTTCTCTCGTTTTCTCTCTCTCTCTTTCAGACTTAGGGGGTCATTTTGATAAATGACCCCCTAAGTCATCATTATTATTATACCTCTTAAGTATGAACTTTTTGATTTGAGCTATATACTTATGTGTGTATTGTATTATTTATATCATTGTGTTTATTTATATGTTCTTATGTTATTATTTATATGCTTTTACTTATGTTATATATTAATGTTCCATTATTTATGGGTATTTAATCAAATTGTTTCTATATGTGTTGTAGCCCCTGATGCAGCCATTTTGGCGAAACTTGGCCAGAGTTTGGCATTTTTAACCAATTGTACAATAAAGTATCCCTATCTAAGGCTGCTGATCAATCCATTGTCTTCCTGCCTTCTGGCTATAATAGACCGGCTTCCAGTTTGTTTCCTGGGTCCACTCCATGACGTTAGCAAGTAGCTCATTTGAAACAAATCTGAGAAAATTCTTTTCCACTCAGCGCATAGTTAAGCTCTGGAATTCATTGCCTGAGGATGTGGTTACAGCAGTTATTGTAGCTAGGTTTAAAAAAGGTTTGGATAGGTTCCTAGAGGAAAAATCTATAAACTGCTACTACAGTAATTAATAAGCAATAGTAGCTTGTGATGTATCTAATGGTACTTGCCAGATACTTGTGACTTGGATTGGCCACTGGTGGAAACAGGATACTGGGCTTGCTGGACCCTTGTTCTGACCCAATATGGCATATCTTATGTTCACATGTAAAGTCATGTTTTATGTTTGTTTTTTGGTTAGGTTCCGTAAAATTTGAATGTGTTTTGGCTAGGGCCTATGGCAACAGACTTTGGTTAGCTTTTGATTAATACAGCCAAAATAATCCAAAAAAGAATTGGATTACAATAATCCTGCTGATTTTATCAGCTATGAACTATTAATAGCGAGAAAACTAAATGAATGAATGAATGAATGAATGAAACAATAAATAAACTAAGCTATATTCTGTGCAACAAATTTCCAACCCCAATGTTAGAACCCGTTAGAATTTGCACAACACACGTGTGAGGGCGCAGACAGGCACGTGCATAGAGCCCCACCCGATGAGGGCACGTGATGTCGCTCGGTGCCTAGTAGGGAATCGGGTTGCATGGGCCGTTCTTTCCTTAACTCTGGCACGCCGTAGCTCACGGACGACCGCCCCTCCCACCCTTGACCACGCGACAACAGAGTAGGTAAGCCAAGATAACTTTTATTAAGTGGAAGAAACGGCCACAGCCAGCATTTAACATTATAACCTTATTACTTTATATTGCAGCAGCTTAAACAATTGGCATTAGCTAAATGCCACGCCCTCACCGGTACCTTGCTTGTTCTTCCCACCCCAATGCTTTTTTGGAGACGGCAGCCCTCCATCCTTCCGCTCTTTGAAGGTGGTAAACCATTGGCACCCCGCTCCGTGAATGCCAATCCCGCCTTCCGCTCCATGAAGGGGAACACCCGCCACTGGCATCCCGCTCCGTGAACGCCTCCGTGGCTACTGCCGCTCCGTGCAGTATTCTGCCGCCTCCTCCCACCCCTGGCCTTGCGGGCCGCGATTATTGCTTATGCCAGGCCTTCATTGGGCCACCCCCAGACCGGCCATTATCTCGGTCTCCGCCATGCTGGCCTTGCGGGCCGCGGTTATTGCTTATGCCAGGCCTTCATTGGGCCACCCCCAGACCGGCCATTATCTCGGTCTCCGCCATGCTTAGTTATATCCATGCCCCCGCTTTCCCCCTATGCAAAGTCCTTGGTGCTGTGCTCCTCCCCTTCCCCCTCCCCCAACACCAAAAACTTCCCCTCTATGCAGCGATACATCCCCTTATGCTCCGGTGAGGGCACCCGCTGTTCCTTTTGTTATGGCTGTGACAACTTATCCCCCCAATCCCAGTATCCCCTTGCGCTATGGGGTGGTGGGAGGGTTGCTCTCGCTTCCAGGCTGCAAATGTGCTCCCCCCACCCCGCCCTACCTCTAAGTACCCGAGCTCAGAGACGCCGCCTTCCTTGTCTCATTGGCTCATGCCCAGGTTTGAACTGGCCCCTAATCCCATTGTCCGCCCCTCTCCGCACCTAGGCTGTGCCCCCCTCCCCCCTCCCTCTTGCCTGCCACACGTCTGCCCAGTTATACGGCCCATGCCTCGAGAGGCGGGCCTCCTTAACTCTGGCACGCCGTAGCTCACGGACGACCGCCCCTCCCACCCTTGACCACGCGACAACAGAGTAGGTAAGCCAAGATAACTTTTATTAAGTGGAAGAAACGGCCACAGCCAGCATTTAACATTATAACCTTATTACTTTATATTGCAGCAGCTTAAACAATTGGCATTAGCTAAATGCCACGCCCTCACCGGTACCTTGCTTGTTCTTCCCACCCCAATGCTTTTTTGGAGACGGCAGCCCTCCATCCTTCCGCTCCGTGAAGGTGGTATACCATTGGCACCCCGCTCCGTGAATGCCAATCCCGCCTTCCGCTCCGTGAAGGGGAACACCCGCCACTGGCATCCCGCTCCGTGAACGCCTCCGTGGCTACTGCCGCTCCGTGCAGTATTCTGCCGCCTCCTCCCACCCCTGGCCTTGCGGGCCGCGATTATTGCTTATTCCAGGCCTTCATTGGGCCACCCCCAGACCGGCCATTATCTCGGTCTCCGCCATGCTTAGTTATATCCATGCCCCCGCTTTCCCCCTATGCAAAGTCCTTGGTGCTGTGCTCCTCCCCTTCCCCCTCCCCCAACACCAAAAACTTCCCCTCTATGCAGCGATACATCCCCTTATGCTCCGGTGAGGGCACCCGCCAAAGTAGGAAACAGTAAAACCTTATTTGTTTTCTACCCCCACTAATTAATTAAAGCTGCTGTGGCCGTTTGCAGGGCAAGGATGAAGATATCTACCCCAACGTCTGATAAGTGAACCCCATCCGGCCTATACATGCCTGAACATGAGAGCGAAATATCATCATGCTTGATGACATACCCCCTTATAGCTCTCAACCACGTCCCCACTTCTTTATTTAATTTGCTCCTGCTTTTTTCGATGGATTTGTGCGACCTCGCGTCCCTCCATACCAATCGGGGAATAATGTGGGACCATACCAATACCACGGCTGGCCATAAAGCCTTAATTGCAGTCAAGTCCTTCTTGATCGTGATTATTAAGTCAATGTTTTTTGACTGCGACCAAATCGTTACCGCCCAAATGACAGATGATATCAGGCTGTGGTAGTTGCCTGGCGTATTGGAGGATGCAAGTCATTAGTTGGACCCACCTCATCCCTCGTTTGCCGAGCCAGAATAAGCTGGCCTTGCTATGCGGTATGCCCATCTGCTCGCTGGAGGTGTTTCTCTTGGTTCTAATGTGCGCCCAATAAATGTACGAATGCCCCATGATCCATATCACTTTCGCGCTCCCCGCTGGCGAGTCTATGATAGACAAAATAAAACGGTTATGTGTAACAGGACGGTAAATATATGCTTTTTATGTTTCCCAGTGAGACTGTTCATTGGGCTGTCTGGTTATTGGGTCGTATGTATGTTTTGAATTTACCGGATTTCCACCGCCCTAGCGCCTTAATTTGATCTTCGCTTAAACCGCTGCTGGCGAAGGATGCTGCGCCTATTCGGAATGAATGTGTGTGATAAGCTCCCGCGTCTTCCCCTATCTTTTCCAAGCCTTTGCGTAGCATACTGATAAACTGGTAACGCGATAGCGCGTTGCCATCTTTGTGTTTTAGAAAGGGCCCTCCCCCCAGCGGGCGTACTTTGAGGTATTCTGTTGTAGCCCTTACGGGGCATATCACCCCCGTATGAGCAGGGTATAATGTAATCCAGCGACCTACTGCCCGTTGATCAGTTTTTGCTCGCCTGAGAAAGATCTGTACTGTCTCATTAAACAGCCTTATGTTTTCTATCAGGAGACCCCCATCCGATGCCCTGGTGGTCACCTTTGCCCTCGGGATAAGCTCGCTGTTTCTAAATGCACCAAAGAACATTAGTGAAAAAGCCACGGTCCATAGCTTTACCTCATAATTGTCCCAAACTAGGCTGGGGAGCTCCTTTACCAGTGCTTGTAGCAGCATTGGTGTGATAGGCTTTCTGGCGTCCCTTCTAACTGGTTCTTGTCTCCGCCAACCCTTTAATATCTTTTTTATGAGAAAGGAGTTGCTAATTGAGCCTATCCCCCATAGTTTGGAGACGAAAACAATAGCAGCTACATGTTGCCCTGCCTGTGCTCTTGATACTCCCGAGTTCTTGAGGTAGAGCAAGAACTCTGTTACATTTCTCTCTGTCATTACATTTCTCTCTGTCATTGTCCCTTGAACTTGCGTGTTATTTGATTGGCAAAATTTTTGGAACAGGCTCCATCCGCGTGCATATGCTCTCCCCGTACTCTGCCAGAGCCGATCTCAATATGGAGGCGATTCCGGGCACCCTAATTCCCAAATCCGCGGAGGGACGTAAGGGTGATGCTCTGCTTCCGGGGCCAGGAATCTGAAACGAGACCACTGACAACGAGACAATGCATCAGCGATGCCGTTAGCTTCCCCCGGAACGTACTTAGCCTTAAAGACCAGGTTAATGCGCAGGCAGAGCAGTACTAAATCCCGCAATAGCCTAATGACCCTAGGGGAGTGAGCGGTGAGAGAATTTTTCGCCTGTACAACCGCCATGTTGTCTGACCAAAAAACCACTCTTCTGTTGTGGAAACATGCTTTCCACATGTGTATTGTTGCAACAATGGGGAACAATTCGAGAAAAGTGATGTCTCTGAGTAAACCCATGGCTTCCCACTGTACTAGCCATCGTTCCGCGCACCATTTCCCAGCCAGATAGGCCCCAAATCCAGCGCTCCCCGCTGCAGCTCCCTATTGGTCATGATCGGGTCCCTCCAAACTGTCCGCCCATTATATTCCCCTAGGAATGTCTTCCATACTATGAGGTCCTCCCTGAGCTCCTTGGTGATTCTAATGAAATGATGGCTCCTGCGAATACCTGCTGTGGCTTGGGACAATCTTCTCATGAAGGGGCGACCCATGGGCATGATCTTGCAAGCGAAATTGAGGTGACCAATGAGTGACTGCATTTGTTTTAGCGTGATTGTTCGGTAGTAGATATGTTGGCCCGTAACGCTGCTATTTTTGCGGGCGGTAGGCGTGTGACCATTTGCAGAGTATCAATTTCGATACCGAGAAATGACAATTTTTTTTATTTTTTATTTTTTTTTGACGGTCCTTCTGATTTG
This sequence comes from Rhinatrema bivittatum, assembly GCF_901001135.1. NCBI lineage: Eukaryota > Metazoa > Chordata > Amphibia > Gymnophiona > Rhinatrematidae > Rhinatrema > Rhinatrema bivittatum. The sequence continues at coordinate 642,469,496 of NC_042616.1, read as the reverse complement.
TGCTTAGCTAGCGGAATGCCTAATTCGTCAGTTTTCCGGGTGAATGCTTCGAGGGCTTGCGCACAGGCCTGTGTGTCCCTATGGCCGGTAAACAGAAAATCATCCAAATAGTGTATGATTTTCCCTTTCCCGATGTCCTGCTCTACAGCCCATTGCACAAATGTGCTAAACCTCTCAAAGTAGGCGCAAGATATAGAGCAGCCCATCGGGAGGCATTTATCGAAGTAATATTTACCTCGGAATTGAAACCCCAACAGATGGAAGCAGCTTGGATGTATTGGAAGCAAGCGGAAGGCTGATTCAATGTCGGCTTTTGCCAACCATGCCCCTTGCCCCCAATGCCTCACCATGTCTAATGCCTGGTCAAATGAGGCGTAGGCGACCGAGCATGCTTCGGGGTCCAAGTAATCATTCACTGACCCACCCTCTGGGAAGGATAAATGGTGAATCATTCGGAATTCCCCTGGCTCTTTTTTGTGAACCACCCCCAGAGGGGAAATCCTAAAATGAGGTTGAGGTTTGTCCTTGAATGGGCCTTCCAACCTACCCATGTCGCTTTCTTTTTTGATCTTTAGTGCAATGACCTCTTCATTATTCCTCGCAGATAAGAGATTCTTAGCCTCTGTGGCGGTTTCTGGCCCCATGAAAGGTATATGAAAACCTTGGGAAAACCCTTCGTATAGCCATCTGGCCTCCTTGGGCTGATAACCCTTTAAACAGACCTGCAAGCTATGTATCTTAATGGGGGTAGGTGCTCTAATGAATTTATTGTTGCTCTGTGTGGGGGATGGTTCCTCCCCTTGAGCATTTTGTTTGGGGGTGGCCTGCACCGCATCCCATGCAGGCGTGTCTGAATTTGCAGGCAGCAGCGAATCTGCAAAAACCAGAGTTGAACAGCCTACAGATGGGAGTCCCCCCACCCCTAAATCTAGTGGCTTGCCCCCACCTTTGCCCTTGACGAAAGGGCTGACCTTGCCGAAATGGAAATCTTCCCGTAAAAGTATGTTGGCGAGGAGTTAACCATGTACTCGGCTGGTATGCATTGCCAGCGAAGCCAGGGACAACCTCCTGCACCATACTCCAACCAAGCCGTACCGCCATACGTGCGATAAGCACCACAAATGACGTCCTGGTAAGCAATTAAGGAGCAACATTTTTCAGGAAATTTTTGACCTATGATGGATGACAGAATTCTGAATCCTGCTGACCAATTAGCTAGCGTCTTAGCGATGCAGAGTTTCTCCCTAGCTGACAGTTTGCACGCTTCGTGGCATTTGGGATCGGAACCCTCCCCTTCTTTCCTGAGCAGCTCGAATATATCTACATATTCGCTGCGCCATATTTTCTCTTTTAACGCCTCTGACACATGCGCGATTAGTGAGCCCACTGTACATGTGTATTGTGCAGCGTTATTGCCATTCGTGGCTGAGCTACCAGTGGTATTGTGCCCATTGGTCCCCAGCTGACCCACCGTTGTTCCAACCGCTGTAGCTGTGGTTGGTGTTCCAACAGCTGTAGCTGGGGCTGGGGTTGGTGTCACAAGTAAAATATCCCCCATGGGTCGTCCTGACTGCCCTGTTTCCTGTGTTGGGCTAGTGTTAGCATTACCCTGCCCATGCCAGTTATCGAAAATAGCTTTCATAGCAGCGAAATTGTCAGTAGGAGCGCTTTGTGGCCCCAGCCACACTTCGCTGCCATTCCTTGGTGGTGGGTAACTGGGCTGTGTTGGGGGTACCTGCACATTACCCTGGCCCCGGTTTAAATCAGGGTACTCACAGTTCTGTCCTTCTTGCGGTTGCCCGTGTTGTCCATGAGCTGTCTGTTGACGTGCTGGTGGCTGGGTGTTGCCAGCTGAACTGTTGGAGCTGCCCGCTGCACCGTGCTGTGGACCGATGGGCACTGAGCCAGGGGATGGGCTAGTGGTATGCGTTAAGGCATCCAGCATTGCCTTCACCCTGTCCGTGCCATGGATAGCAGCCGCTGACCAGGTTTGGTCCATGAGCTGACACAGCTGTCGTTCGGTAACATTGCCGAAGCTCTCTCGTGGCGGTGCTGCAGGGGTCGGTGCTGCAGGGTTATGCCCCGTGGAGGGGGCTGCTCCGGCACATAGCAGCCCAAATGGCTGATGCTACGCGGTTGTCGTGTGCTTGCGGATTTCCTCTTCTTATTCCTCTGTGTCTTGGTCTTACGTTTTTCGACTTCTGGCGTTGCCGCAAAGTTTTCCTGCAATTTGCTTGGCTTCCGACGTGCTCGCTTGGCTAGAGCCTGAGCCTGGTCCGGCATAAGTGCGGACGGGGCAAAAGCCATAGCAAACTGAGTGGTAGCCATGCTGTGTAGACATATTAAATGGTTAGATCTCGCACAGTTTTGGGGGGGGGGGGGGGCATATGAATAGGTAGCCAAACGTGGGTGTGCGCACACCTGCTAAGGGGGGGGGGGGAGGGGTGCAAGGAGCCGGGGGGGGGGGCTGGGGCTGGGCGCACGTTTGGGCCCGGCAAGTTTGGGGGGGCTGGACGGGAACAGGATGGGGGTGGGGGCAGCTGAGGAAGGTGGAGGGGGGGGGGCGAGGGGCGGCCGGACTCTGGGGGGAGGCGGGAGTGCCGGCGCATGGGGGGGGGGGCCTGGGGAGTAAAAGGAAAGTAATAAAAAAAAGAAAGAAAATCCTGAAAGTCCATGTGCTGACCTCCAAAATGGCCGCTGCCATGTGCTAAACTCCCAAAATGGCCGCTGCCATGTGCTAAACTCCCAAAATGGCCGCTGCCATGTGCTGACCTCTGCTGGCAAGCCCTTCCCATGAGAACCACAATACCATGCTAAGATGTAAGCCAACCTTTCATTAATATTTTAATTTACTTTGTATAGAGCTGCATAGCGCAGCCTAAATCATATCTATCAAGCTGAGGGTCCTGTACCCCTTATAATTCAGTATAAACGTGCACATGGGACAGCTGTCCCTTTAAATGGTAACCGAATGCTAAATATCACCTTTAGGATTAATATAAAAACCATCCTGTTAACCTGGCTGAGCACTCAAATGCCATACCGCTGTCCCACAGACATATCATCAGAATTCCCAACTACGGAATGCTGGCTACTTTTTAATTGTCAGATTACTTAGGTATAACAAAGCACATCCACAGGATGTTGAGGTAGCATGGTAGACATGAAGCCTGCCCACTTCCTAGCAATTTAGAGAGCGAGGGGTAAAGCAATACATAGAAAACATCGATTTTAAAGTAAAGTAAGCCTACAAGATCAGTACTCTAACCACTGAGCTACCAAGCCTGCTACTGCCAGCCATGTGCTCTAACCACCTATGCATTCACCATGTGTAGACCCCTTCAATGGCGTTTCTAAGGGCTACAAGTGAAAGATAACCAGCCCTGCACTCGCTGCCCTTTCAATAAATACAGCAACATGCAGAGCAAGCATTGTGCTGAAAGCCAGCCATGAATTCATAAAATATATATATATAATAACAGGTAAAGTGTGGCCATGAGCCCATGGCATTTCACTAAATATATATTAGTTAAAATATATATAACCAGCCATGTGCTAAGGCATTTCCTTAAATAAAATAACATTCCAGGCAGAAGCAGCCATGCATTCAAAGCCTTTTCATTAAATAAAGTACTGGTAATGCAGAGCCAGTTCAATGCAAAAGGGGGGGGGGGGGGGGGGGGTGAGCATACCTTCCAGACCTTAGCAACACAAAATTACCATTAATATTCTCAACATTTTGCCTATAAGCCACAAAATCTATGTACTTTACCCAATGATGTAATCAAAGAAATCGTTCCTGCTCCTTTAGCTGATCTGCTCCTCTTACAGCACAGCCGTGCTGGAGGCAAAGTGAAAGTAAAAGCAAAACTGTTGTAGCACAGCCCTGCTGAGGTCAGCCTGTTGCTCTCGCTTCCAGGCTGCAAATGTGCTCCCCCCACCCCGCACTACCTCTAAGTACCTGAGCTCAGAGACGCCGCCTTCCTTGTCTCATTGGCTCATGCCCAGGTTTGAACTGGCCCCTAATCCCATTGTCCGCCCCTCTCCGCACCTAGGCTGTGCCCCCCTCCCCCCTCCCTCTTGCCTGCCGCACGTCTGCCCAGTTATACGGCCCATGCCTCGAGAGGCGGGCCTCCTTTATTTTTTTTCTCTTCTGCGTGGCCGGAATCAACCCCTGTACAGGTCCGCGGTTTTCTAATTTATTTCATGCCCAGTCCTCCTCTTGCCCTTGGTAGCGAGTCAGCGCCGCCCACACTCTCTCTCTCTCACCTGTAAATCCCGCACCGCCGGGCGCTGCGTGGGTTCGACCCCTGCTTCGCCGTCCTGTTGGCTGCCAGAAAGCTCCGAGCTCTCCTCCGCCCACTCCTGCCCCGTCTTAGACTCCCTGCTGTGCGCCATCTTGCGCCAGAGGAGAGGGACCGCGAACGCCGAGGACTTCCGGTGGCCGGGTGTCGGTTACCATAGCAACAGGAGGCAGCGATGCCGGAGTGGGCGGGCGCGCGACCGCTTTGTTGTTTTGTGAATGGCATTACGTTCTTCTTTTGGGGGCGTTATAATCTTTGTTTCACATCCTGTCTGATTTTAGTGAGTTTAATGTTTTCAGCCTCTCCGTATCCGGAGCACCTTTCAGCGCCGGATCGAATGATTTTTGTTGTTATTGTTCAAACAATAAAATGAAAATGAGCCATTAGACTTAATATAGCTGAGCTCTTGTCTCAGGAAGCAAATCATGTCGTAAGTTAGGAGGCAAATAAGCTGATGTCTGCTAAGTTCATGGTTACTAGAGGTGCCTCTGGAACAAAATCTTCTTAATTTAGAGCTGTACTGAAGACTTTTAAAAAGTGAATAATATGCAAACATTGCCCTTCCCCACCTGCAACTTGTGTGGTACCTACTTTGAAATCACAAGGGGGCCAATGCATTACAATTCGCTCAGCCCAGTGTACAGCCTGACGCACTAGAATAACTCTCGATGTGATAATGTGATTAGCGCGTCCAAACCGCGGGTCCAGACTGCCGCATAGCTAATAGTGCTCATCACATGTAAATGCCATGTGAATGAGTCTATTAGCTATTACTTAATATCATCGCAATACTAAGTAGGAGGAGGAACCACAGGAAGCAGCATAAAAAAAAAGGCTTGGCAGCGATCAGGTTAGGGAAACACACTCAATTTACAAATGTCTGTTTTCCTAACCCATGGCTGTGCACAGGTTAGGAAAACGGAGTCTTGTTAATTGAGGGGCGGATTTTAAGAGCCCTGCTCGCCTAAATCCGCCCAAATCCGGGCGGATTTAGGCGAGCAGGGCCCTGCGCGCCGGTAGGCCTATGTTCAATAGGCCTACCGGCGCGCGCAGACCCCGGGACTCGCGTAAGTCCCGGGGTTTGGCAAGGGGGGCGTGTCGGGGGCGGGCCCGAGCCGCGCGGCGTTTAGGGGGCGGGCCCGGGGGCGTGGTTACGGCCCGGGGTGGTCCGGGGGCGTGGCCGCGCCCTCCGGATCCGCCCCCAGGTCGCGTCCCGGCGCGCTAGCGGCCCGCTAGCTCGCGGGGATTTACGCCTCCCTCTGGGAGGCGTAAATCCCCCGACAAAGGTAAGGAGGGGTTTAGACAGGGCCGGGCGGGTGGGTTAGGTAGAGGAAGGGAGGGGAGGGCGTTAGAGGATTCTCTCCGAGGCCGCTCCGATTTCGGAGCGGCCTCGGAGGGAACAGGGGTAGGCTGCGCGGCTCGGCGCGCGCCGGCTATACAGAATCGATAGCCTTGCGCGCGCCGATCCAGGATTTTAGCGGCTACGCGCGTATCTACTAAAATCCCGCGTACTTTTGCTTGCGCCTGATGCGCCAGCAAAAGTACGCCTATTTGCGCGGTCTGAAAATCTACCCCTGAGCGTCCGTTTTCCTACCCCGCATCAGGGGCGGATTGAGGGAAAATAGTGGCCCGGGGGATTTTTCTCCATACTGGCCCATGGGTACCCAATTACATTTACATATATAATTTACATATATATGTACACACCCCTATATTTTGGCATGGTCCTCCCGTATCAACACAGTACTATTTGCCAAAACTCAAAGAATAACAACCCCACCTATGAAAAAGAATACCACAAATATTACACCAGAATCTAAAATCAATACACCTCCTATCAGGAAAACAGAACAGGCCAAGCTACTACAGATCCCTACAGAGAAACCACATGCTTAAAGAATGCTTCATCTCAGTCTCGCATGCAGAACACAAACTCTCACCAAATACAGAATAAAGCCACATAAAGTTAGCTCCATCACTGCTCTCTACATCAGTGGTGGGGGTGGGAAATAGAACCAAAGAGCTAAGAGAAACAGATAAGTATGAGAAAAAAAAATGTGTGAAGCTTGCTGGGCAGACTGGATGGGCCGTTTGGTCTTCTTCTGCCGTCATTTCTATGTTTCTAGTTTAAATAGAAACGTGCAGACAAAAACTAAACTGTAAAATGTATCACGCCAGACTCTATACAGTGCAACAATGGAAAAACAAAAATGTCACCATTCTTCATGAAACAATAAAATCAAGATATATAAATCATGAATCATAATATCATACTAATAAAATAATTTCAAAACAGCTGATGAATAGAATATCCAATAATTAAAGACTCAAGCAAATTTTGAAACCTTTATCAAAACACCAATAAAATATTTCAAACAGAAGACATCACACACTACCCAATAATTAAAATGGTAGTCAGTCAAGAAAAATGAATTTAAAAAGTCACCTTTACTTACCCTCTCCAGCAGTTCTCCTACTTCTTTCCCTTGCAGGCCACACCAGAAGCAGCAGTAGCTGCTGAAGCTGTCCTCATGGTCCTCTTCCTTAGGGACCACAACCAGTATCTTCTCTCTCTCTCTCTCACACATACACATACACACACACACACACACACACACACACATACACCAGTCACACCCTCAAGACCAGTTTCTGTCTCTCACACACCAATCATCTCCCCAACCAGTATCTCTCTCTCACACACAAGCACACACATACCACCAGTCATCTCCCTGTTCAGTTTCACACATACATCGCCTCTCTGGCCAGTCTCTCTCAATCACACATTGCTCTCGCTCCCCTTACTTACACACAGGATTTCAATCACACAATGCTCTCGCTCCCCTTACTTACACGCAGGATTTCAATCACACAATGCTCTCGCTCCCCTTACTTATACACAGGATTTCAATCACACACATGCCCTCCTCTCACAGCCACAAGCCAGCCAAAAACATGCTCCATCTCTCTCTCTTGTACACACGCATTGACTCACACGCATTGACTCCCTGACTCACATATACACCACACACACACAGAAGCATCATTCCTTTCTCTCTCACACACACACACACACACACACACACACACACAAGCATCATTCCTTTCTCACACACACACACACACACACAGAAGTACCATTCCTTCCTCAAACACACACACAGAAGCACTATTCCTTTCTCACACACACAAACACACACAGAAGCACCATTCCTTTCTCACACACACACACACACACCCAGAAGCGCCATTCCTTTCTCACACACACACACACAGAAGCATCATTCCTTTCTCACACACACACACCCAGAAGCACCATTCCTTCCTCACACACACACACACAGAAGCACTATTCCTTTCTCACACACAGAAGCACCATTCCTTTCTCACACACACACACACACACACACAGAAGCACTCTGCCGATCTAAGGCCCCCAGCTGAACAGCTGGTCTCCGGCGGGGGTTAGCAGCACCGGTGTTCATTTTTTCGCCGCCGCCGGCCACGATTTTTATTTCTTCGGCCCCCGCTGGTCTCTAGCGGGGGCTGGCTGGGCGGCGCCCATCTTCAATTTTTCGGCCCTTGCGGGCTTGGTCTCCCACAGGGGCTGTCTGGGAGGCGCCGGGCCGGCCCATCTTCTTTTCTTCGGCCGCCGCCGGCCACGATTTTATTTCTTCGGCCCCCGCTGGTCTCTAGCGGGGGCTGGCTGGGCAGCGCCCATCTTCAATTTTTCGGCCCTTGCGGGCTTGGTCTCCTGCAGGGGCTGTCTGGGAGGCGATGGGCCGGCCCATCTTCTTTTCTTCGGCCGCCGCCGGCCACAATTTTTATTTCTTCGGCCCCCGCTGCTTGGTCTCTAGCGGGGGCTGACTGGGCTGCAATCACCAATTCGCCACCTACCTTGAATTGATGGAGGTCACTGGGTTGAGTGCAGGCTGCACGCGGTCGAGACCACGTGACCAGCTAGACCGGCCCACCGGGGGAAGCCAGATCCCCCGATAGGTCAATCCGCCCCTGCCCCGCACACAGCTACATCTGGGCATCTGAAGCCATGGACGTGCTAGGGACGCACTATTTATCCCTAGCATGTCCTTTTTAGTGCAGCAGCTCATTTGTCTATTGCATAGGGTTCCCAGGAGAGGGGGAGAAATGCACGCATTGAAAAAACATGCGCCCAGTTTGGGTGCACGTTTTTTCGCATTTCATATACATCAGCCTGAAGGTATTTGTGACCATATACTTGTGGAACACCTGCATTTCTGTAGAAATTTGGACATTTTCAAATGCTGTAGGTCAGCGGTTTCCATCCATGTCCTGCAGACTGATTTTCAGAATATTTACAGTGAATTCTCTCTGTGCTTATACCATGCCATTTTAAACTCTATTACTGTCAGGGCTTAATTTGTAGATGTAACATACCTCTAGGAACTAGGGCAGAGAAATGTTGAATCATCATTGTGACATGAAAAGACTGACAATAGAGTGCTGTCTCTTTAAGAGCTGGGGGGGGGGGGGGGGAAAGGAGATTCAAAATTGGATTGTCTGAGCATGTGCAAACAGATCACTACTCAGCTTGAACAGAGTTCCTGCCCTGCTCTGAATTAATAAATATTATCTGTACTGATTAAGGTTCTCTTTTCTGGAACCCTGCTGTGGACGACTTGGGAGTAATTGAACTGTGCCCTGTCAGGATTTGAAGCTCTTCTTTCGGATAGAGGCTGCTGTATTGTGGATTTGGCAGTTGAAGCAAAGAGCAGTACTGACGCCCTCTTCAGCTCTAAATTCAAATGGACACACAGTAGGATACAATCTGGGACTTTGCTTGTTCAGAGACTGCTTAAGGTCGGGTGCTATATCACATGCTGATTCTGGTTGAAATACTTAACATGAGTTATGACAAAGTTGAGTTTTCTCTTGTACTATATACATGTGTTCATATGACAAATGCAGATGCTTAGGAAGTGAACAGATTTATTTCAGTCATTCATTCCAGTAAAGATAAAACTGTTACTCACTAAAGAGCGTGTGGATTCATTTCTGATACTGGGTTGGGAATCAAAGTGCAGGTTTCAGACACAAGGAGTCATAAAGAAAATTGAACTTCAAGGGTTACAACAAATTCTGGCGCATCAACGTGGGGCAGTATTTTTTTTTTTCTTCTCTCTGTCTGACCTGCTACTGAGCGACCCAGCATCATTAGTGAAGTGAGCACAGTATTCTCTTTGTTCCTTTCTCATACAAAATGGAGTATTGCAAGTACTATGATTGTATTCCTGATAGATCTGTTATTCTGAGTTCTGTAAATCCTGAAATATCTTTAGCAAGTGTAGAAGATGCATTAAGCCCAGTGGGTGTAGTTACAAAATTGAAACGTTTAAGAGCTGAGTCATCTGATCAAGTTTTGTGTGAGTTTGAAGAACCGCTTTCTATAATTATTTTAGAAAGAATGAGCTTAAAAGGGGAACTGGACAGTCAGTGGATAATTTTACCTGTCTTAGATGAGACAGTATCAGAACAGAATGTTGAGTCGATGTCCCCTGAAGCATGCACTGACCCACTAGTGAGTGACATACTTTTAGATATGACAGATCGACTTCAAGAAGAATTAGCATATATAGCTGACAGTCATAAAATCAATATTCAAGATCTGAGGAAAAGAACATCTGCTCTCATGATTGAGAGTTTGGGGTCACAAGAAAAAGAAACACGAGATATGGATCAATCACCCCAGAGTATATTGCAGACTCCAGTTAAAAGCCAAAAAAACGTTCCCAAGTGGCGGGATGCTATGCTGACCCAACATTCTGTGGCAGTCAATTCTTCTCAATATTCCATTCCACCAATTTCTATTCCTGCGGATGTTTCAAAGGTTATAGTGGAGCATGTGATCAAAACTCCTAAGGAAAAGGGTGCAGAGTTGAATCATACGTACTACAAAATTAAAGTTTTCTCTGGAAATGTCCCTAAACCTAGTAATGAAGGAGACTATGAAACTTGGCATATTCAAATTAAGCAATTACTGCAGGATCCAGATCTCACCGCAGGTGCAAAAAAAAGGAAATTAATTGAAAGTCTCCTTCCTCCAGCTTTAAATATTGTCTCTTACATAGATAAAAGCGCCACAGCAGAGCAGTGTTTAGAGGAACTGGAGAAGGCATATGGCAGTGTAACTAATGGAGAGGAATTATTTTTTCAATTTATTGAAACTTTCCAGAATGGCAAAGAAAAATCTTCAGACTATTTGAGAAGGCTTCAGGTCCTGTTACAGAAAGTCGTGGAGCGGGGAATTTTCTTTGGGCTCGCCCCAGACAGGCAGTTACTACAACAGTTTGTACGTGGGTGCTGGGAGGAGACCCTGATTACCCGACTGCAATTGAGGGACTTATTAGAGAGCCAGTCGAAGAAACTGCCACAGTACTCGGAGCTGCTATTTAAAATTAGAACGATTGAGGAAGAAAGAAACATGAAAGAATCTAGGAGGATACGTCAATTGGGAGTTACCCAGATTAAACCTGTAAGCAGGACTTACCTAGCAAATGACATAAGCATTGCTCAACATATGACACCAGAGGCAAGTGAGTTTAAGGTGGGATCTGAGTTGGGAACATTTTCAGGAGAAGATAATGTTTTGCTCGCCCCATTGATCACTCATTGTAGAGCTGCCAATTCAGAAATAGTAAATAGCCCTGCTGCAAACAGCATGATGCGAAGAAACTCTTGGGTAGAGAAGATGCCTCAAAAAGGGAGGCATCATCCCAAGATACTTTCATTTTGCTATAACTGTGGAGAGAATGGACACATGATGGGAGAATGCATCAATCCTGTAAATGCTGCTCTAGTCCAACAGAAATTGCGGGAAAAATTTGAAAAAAAAAAAATACCCAGCATTAGGCAGGTTTCAAATACTCCTTTAAACTAAAAAGGTGCTTTTGCGAGGGGCAGACAAAGGCACCAAATGCAATTCAGATAAGTCCCAAAAGAAAAATATCCAGTGATCATATCCCACCATGTCCTCTACCAGATGATGTTTTGAAACGCCTCGTGGGAAAGGTTTGTTCTGCAACCGCTTATTTGGATGGTGTGCAGTGCCCTTGCTTAGTGGACACTGGCTCTCAAGTGACGTGCATAACACAAACCTTCTATGAAGACTATTTATCACATCGGAAGCTATACCCGCTAGAAGACTTACTTTGTGTTACGGGTGCAGGAGGTCAACCTGTTCCTTATCTGGGGTATATTGAAGTTGAAGTACAGTTTCCCAAGGAGGCCTGTGGAAGTGGGAACAAATATTCTGTCCTTGCTCTAGTCTGTCCCGATCAAAAGAACAAACCCCTGCCTTTAATAGTGGGAACGAATATTCTCAGACATCTAATACATGACTGTAAAGAACTGGCTGGCCCAAATTACCTTAAGGAGTTAGCCATGGACAAAAATTGGGTAACTACATATCAGACCTATGTTTCTCATCAAAGTTCCAATCAAAGAGTTACTAGGCCAATGATGGCTAGATTGACCAGCACCAGACCAATAGTGTTCGAAAGGGATGAAGCGAAGGAAGTGGAATGCATTCTGAGAATGCCCAGACATGGTCAGAGTTTGTCCATATTGCTTGAGGCTTCAGAAAATTATCCTCTACCCGGAGGCTTACTAGTACAACCTCAACTCATCCGAACTGGCAGTAAGTCGCACACAAAGGCTAGGGTGCTAATGAAGAATATATCAGATTGTAGCATCAGTTTGCCTCCTAGAAGGACACTGGGTGTAGGTGAGCCAGTCGATATAGTGAGGACCATGAACGTTACAGGCTCGACCTATAAGGATGGTGCTAAACTAGAATCTATTGGAGAGAGTAACATGGGGTCTGAGAAGGTGTCGCTAGACTTCGGAGATTCTCCAATATCTGAAGAGTTTAAACAGCATATAGAAAAGAGAATTAATCAAGAGACAAAAGGAGCATTTTCCTGTCATGACCTTGATATTGGATGTATTCCAGGAATAATGCATAAAATCACCCTGTTGGATCCAACTCCATTTAAAGAGCGCACACGTCATGTATCCCCAGCTGACTTTGAGGATCTCAGGCAGCACCTGAAGGAGCTATTAGCCACAGGAGTGATTGAGGAGTCTGATAGCCCTTATGCTTCACCTGTGGTATTGGTTAGAAAGAAGAATGGTACCTTGAGGATGGTTGTTGATTATCGTAAATTGAACAACATAACCAGAAAAGACTCCTATCCATTGCCTCGAATTGAAGAGACATTCACTCTCCTATCAGGTAGCAAGTGGTTCTCAGTACTAGATCTCAAGAGTGGGTACTATCAGATTGAGGTAGAAGAAATGGATAGGCCTAAAACTGCATTCACCACGCCCTTTGGAAACTGGCAATTTAAGAGAATGGCTCAAGGACTGACAAATGCTCCAGCAAGTTTTCAAAGAATGATAGAGAAAGTAATGACTGATATTAATCTACATGAAGTTGTGGCCTTCTTGGATGATCTTATAATATTCTCGGACACACTGGAAGAGCATGAGGACCGATTGATGAGGGTGTTACAACGACTGTTGAAATGCGGATTGAAGCTCTCTCCATCTAAATGTAAATTCTTTCAGAAGTCAGTGAAATATTTGGGTCATCATATCTCAGAGAAGGGGGTGCTCCCCGATGAAGAGAAAATTTCAGCCATTACTAAGTGGCCACAACCTAAAAACATTAGAGAGCTGCGATCTTTTCTAGGATTTGCGGGCTATTACCGAAGATTCGTGAATCAATACTCACGCTTGGTGAAGCCGCTCAGTAATCTGTTGGTGGGACTAACAAACAGTCGAAAGGATAGGAAAGAAGCCCGGATTCAAAGTCAGCAGCTATTGGGTACGCGGTGGACCTCAGAATGTCAGAAAGCATTTGAAATTATAAAGGAAAAACTCACGGTTGCCCCTGTGTTGGCTTTCGCAAATTGGAAGCTACCTTATGTATTACACACTGATGCCAGCACTACAGGGCTAGGCGCTGCACTTTACCAAATTCAAGAAGGAAAATTGCGAGTGATTTCATATGCCAGTCGTGGGCTCACTAAAAGTGAACGGAATTACCCTATCCACAAATTGGAATTTTTAGCCCTTAAATGGGCAGTTTGTGAAAAATTTCATGATTATCTATATGGTGCAGAGTTTAAAGTAGTGACAGATAATAACCCTCTGACGTACGTCCTGACGACTGCTAAACTGGATGCCACAGGTCATCGATGGTTAGCATCCCTCTCCCTGTACAACTTTGACATCGGATACAAATCTGGTAAAGCCAATATAGATGCTGACGGGTTGTCTAGGAGACCACATGATCCTGAAGAAGATGATGAAGAATTTTTGAAATATGAGGAGAGGGTTGCCAAGATGCTATCTCGTGTGAAGACAGATCAAGAAGGAATGGACACTCTATCTAAGGTAATATGTAAGGCGGCATTCCAGAAGCATGATGTCTCTATTTTGACACATATTTCAGAAGATTCGGGAGACTACGACACTCCCATTACACCTCATTCTACTTCCAAGTTTGAGTGCAGCCCTGGTGCCTTGGTGGAAATCTTACCTGCAGGAGGAGATGCTGTTCCAGATGATTTTGATGACCCGGACCTGTGGCCTGGACAACCCACCCTACCTGGGTTTACCTTGGGTGACTGGAGAGTGTTCCAGAGGGAAGACCCATGTTTATCCCAAGTCATAATGATGCTGGAGAGAGGTGAGAAATTTGAAGATCGAGACAGGAATCGGGAGCATCCAGAATTTCGATTATTCTTCAGAGAATGGCAAAAACTATGTCTTCAAGAGGGAGTACTTTTCAGAAAAGTGATGAGGAGTGGAGGACCACACCAACAACTTGTGATTCCAAGAAAATATCGTCAGAGAGCTCTGGAGGGGGTACATGATGAAACTGGCCATCTGGGTTGTGAACGGACCTTGGACTTAGCACGTGCACGTTTTTATTGGCCGAGAATGGCACATGGGGTAGAGCAATGGGTGAAGACATGCGAAAGATGTGTGCGGAGAAAAGCTAGAGCAGAAAAAGCAGCCCCCTTGGTAAATATAAAAGCTTACGCCCCCATGGAGCTAGTTTGCATTGACTTCCTTACCTTAGAGCCTGACGACAAGGATACACGAAATGTTTTGGTAGTCACGGATCACTTTACTAAGTATGCTCAGGCATATCCCACTAGAGATCAGACTGCAAGAACTGTTGCTGTTACCCTGTGGGAGAATTTCATCTGCCACTATGGATTTCCAAAACGAATCCATAGTGACCAAGGAGCCAATTTTGAATCTGAACTCATTTCAGAGCTATGTAGAATAGCAGGCACTAAATCCAGAACCACTCCATATCACCCTCGAGGAAATCCAGTAGAACGCTTCAATAGAACCTTAATAGAAATGTTGGGTACATTAGAGGATAAGCGTAAGGAACATTGGAGAAAATATGTTCGGCCACTAGTACATGCCTATAATTGTACTCGGAATGACAGTACTGGAATTTCTCCGTTTTTTCTCATGTTTGGAAGAGAACCTCGACTTCCAATAGACTTATGCTTCGGCATCAGTCCAGTGGGTCATAACGCTAAAACTCATCACCAATATGTACGAGAGTTACGTCAGAGGTTGAAGTATGCATACGAGCTGGCTACTCAGGAAGCTGAGAAACATCAACTAGCCAACAAACGCAGATGGGATGCGAAAGTAATGCCATCCTCAGTGGAAGAGGGTGATAGAGTATTGGTCAAGAATGTGAAGTTGGGGGCAAGCACAAATTGGCTGATCGGTGGGAGTCTTCAGTGTATATTGTGGTAAAACAAATTGAAGGTATACCAGTCTATGTGGTGAAGCCAGAAACAGGGGATGGACCCGAAAGGACGTTACACAGGGATCTACTGCGCCCCTGTGGATTTATTTCTGGAAGAGAAGAGGCTGATATTCACTGTGAACCATTCAATAGTACCAAGCAATTGAGGAAAAAGCAGAAGGAGGACGCTGAGGATAGTATGGATGGCTCCATTATGGAGAGCGGAAGTTCAGATCCAGCTGAACTGGATGAGTGTCCAATTACTGGTGAAATTCAGTCAAATGGAACATTAAATCCTAATGCGGAGGAGTTTCATCCAGAGTCATGGGAAGAGGATCCTGCGGAAGTTAGTATACCAGTAAATCATAACAATTCATGCGATTTGAACAGCTCAGTCAATGAAGAACAGCATGCATCCTCCTTGGGGAAGAAGAAAACTCTTGATGAATCAATGACTAAAATAGGACTTCTACCGTTACCTCAAAGATCGCAGAGACCAAGGAGACTGCCTAGTAGATTCGATGACTTTGAAGTGCAATTGCCCAAGGGGTTGCACAGCCACAACATATTGAGACAGTCATATTCAAGGAATCCATTAGAGGCGTGTATATCCATGCAGCAACTAAGTAGTATGATGCAAGAGATATTGAGCAAACAAACAGAGTTAATATATAAGCTGTGGACATAAATACCTGCCGGGGACGTCAGGTTTTAGGAGGGGACCATGTAACATACCTCTAGGAACTAGGGCAGAGAAATGTTGAATCATCATTGTGACATGAAAAGACTGACAATAGAGTGCTGTCTCTTTAAGAGCTGGGGGGGGGGGGGGGAAAGGAGATTCAAAATTGGATTGTCTGAGCATGTGCAAACAGATCACTGCTCAGCTTGAACAGAGTTCCTGCCCTGCTCTGAATTAATAAATATTATCTGTACTGATTAAGGTTCTCTTTTCTGGAACCTTGCTGTGGACGACTTGGGAGTAATTGAACTGTGCCCTGTCAGGATTTGAAGCTCTTCTTTCGGATAGAGGCTGCTGTATTGTGGATTTGGCAGTTGAAGCAAAGAGCAGTACTGACGCCTTCTTCAGCTCTAAATTCAAATGGACACACAGTAGGATACAATCTGGGACTTTGCTTGTTCAGAGACTGCTTAAGGTCGGGTGCTATATCACATGCTGATTCTGGTTGAAATACTTAACATGAGTTATGACAAAGTTGAGTTTTCTCTTGTACTATATACATGTGTTCATATGACAAATGCAGATGCTTAGGAAGTGAACAGATTTATTTCAGTCATTCATTCCAGTAAAGATAAAACTGTTACTCACTAAAGAGCGTGTGGATTCATTTCTGATACTGGGTTGGGAATCAAAGTGCAGGTTTCAGACCACAAGGAGTCATAAAGAAAATTGAACTTCAAGGGTTACATAGACAAAAAGGAAATGGAACTGTGAAATGGGTGCATGGAGAAGGCAAAGCAGGGCCGTACAAGAGGGTAGGCTCACATCTGGGTGTGAATTAGGGGTGTGAATCGTGTGATCGATCGTCAACGATCGATTTTGGCTGGGGGGGAGGTAAATCTTATCGTCATGTTTTGTTTTTTATAAAAATCATTAAAAATCGTAAATCGGGGGAGGGCGGGAAAACCGGCACACCAAAAAACCCTAAAACCCACCCCGAACCTTTAAAACAAATCCCCCACCCTCCCGAACCCCCCCAAAATGTTTTAAATTACCTGGGGTCCAGTGGGGGGGTCCCGGCGCGATCTCCCTCTCTCTGGCCACGACTGCGTTAAGAGCAATGGCGCCGGTGGCCCTTTGCCCTTATCATGTGACAGGGCAAAGGTAGCGCCGGCGCCATTTTGTTTCCTGACTCCCGACGTCACGAGTGCAGGAGATCGCCCCGGACCCCCGCTGGACCCCCAGGGACTTTTGGCCAGCTTGGGGGGGGTCTCCTGACCCCCACAAGACTTGCCAAAAGTCCAGCGGGGGTCCGGGAGCGACCTCCTGCACACGCCATTGGCAATACAGTCGCCCGTATGACATAGTGAGGGCAAAGGTAGCGCCGTTTTGAAGATTGGCAATACGGCCCCGTATTGCCAATGGCACGTGCAGGAGGTCGCTCCCGGACCCCCGCTGGACTTTTGGCAAATTTCAAGTTTAAATCTAGGAACTCCCATGCCCCGCCCAGACCATGCCCAATTCCCACTCCTTTTTTAACTTTGTGCGTGCAGCGGCAAGTATGCGCATATACAGGCGGCTTTTAAAATCCACTCGGTGTACAGCTGCCCAACTTATTCACACATCCCCTCATTTTGCCATGCGGCACCTAATTTCCGTGTAAGTAAATTTCAAATTGGGCTGCCAGGAATTGAAATATCAAAAAAAATTGAAGAAAATCTTCTCTCAGCCAATCCTAAATCAAAAATATATTATCTATATAATACAACCATATCAAAACGTGAGACCAGTATACAGATGGGTATATATATTGCTCTTCAAAAACAGAGACATATAAATAAACAATATTGGGGGCCATAGTGACTTTTATTGTAATATACACCATCAAATTCAAAATAATTCTCTGTGATTATAAACTCGCAAGCTGAAGAAGAAATGTGGTAGGAGTCCTATGATACAATCTGTTGTGCCAAAAAATGTTCAATGATAGAAAGAGCCTCTCTTTTTTTTAATTTTCTCTTTATTAAGTTTTTAAACAATTTACAAAAAAACATTTAACACACCTTACTTCCAGGAAGAGCATACAAAAGGAAATAAACATATTAATAAAAGAAAATTTAAAGGTATACCACTCATGTTACTTCAATGCATAATACTATATTTCCAAAACTATTTCTCTGTGCTCTTTAACCTGTGTTACCATGCAATCTGGAGAGAACAAACATGAAAATTGAAGCAATATTAACTTACAATGGTCAAATTACAAAATTTTCCTCATTAAACAAAGAAAGAAGGAATAGCTGGGTTACTTTTTAGATACCGGTAGTAGCGACAGAATCTATCCTTAATTCACTTCTTGAATTCAAAAATAATTCCAACTGATCTGGCTCCATAAAGTCATATCTATTATTTTCTATTTTTAATATACATTTGCAAGGAAATCTTATCAATACTTGTGCACCTAATTGGTGGGTTCAAGGACATAGAGTCAAAAATGTTTTTCTTCATAGTTGTGTAGAACTGGGGGAAAAGCTATATCCAGACATTGAAAGAGCCTCTTTGAATGCAGAAAATTTAAATCCAAGGTGATAAATCAAATAACTAATTATCTAATATCTTCTAATATCTTGTAACAACTGAATAAAGTAAGAAGAATCCCAAACATAAAATGTAATTAAATACACATATGGTTTTAAAAGACTTCAGAGGGACAGCCATGTTAGTCTGGTATAGCAAAAATGACAGGAATCGAGTGGCACCTTATAGACTAACCAATTTATTAAAGCATGAGCTTTCAAGGACAGAGTTCCACTTTATCAATTGCATCATATATGGTTTCAAATATAGATTAATAAATATAGAAAGAGGCTCTAATACTGAACCCAAACCCGAGACAATTGGTCTCCCAGAAGGAGAAATTAAACTTTTGTGTATTTTAGGCAATACATAAAAGCAAGGGACCTGAAGACTATCCTCAGTCAAAAAAAACAACAGCTTCCTTATTTGTAATAAAAACTTTGTGCCAATGCTGTTAATACTAACATAGAAATTCTGGCTCTTAAAGTTGGTGTGAGATCTTCATCCAACTTAACATAAAGATCTCATTGTCTAACTGCCGATGTATATCTTGCAAGTAGTTACTCCTATCCATAATAACTATACAGCCCCCTTTGTCCGCCAGCTTGATTACAATGGAGTCATCATTGGCCAGACTCCGTAAAGCCAAGCATTCATCATGAGATAAATTCATGGACCAATGTTTTCAGAAGACTCCAAAATACCCACTTCCTTTTCAGCTAGGTGCTCAAATTTATTTTATTTATTTATTTATTTATTTATTTAGAGTTTCTTCTATACCGATAGCCGTTTGCACATCGTATCGGTTTACATACAACTAAGAACTTTTGGGCATGGCCCTTACATAGAACAATAATAATTGCATGAGAAAATGAAACAGTAAAAATATCAAAAATGTTGAAAACGAGGGACTATATAAAACTGGGTATCTTAGGCAGATACAAGTAAAATAACTCTATGTTAATACGATGAATTATATAGTACGGGGTATCATGCTAAAATACTGGATTACAATATACAAGAGACTATAATACAAGGTACAGAGAGTCATGGTTATTCCAAAGCAGCGCTAGCGGTCAGTTGCAATGAGATAAAAGAGGAAGTCTGAGCTGACATTCTGGTTACGTACAGTTCATGGGTGGTGAATTGCAAAGAGATAATAGAAAACAGTCTGAGTTGACATGCTGGTTACTTAAAAGATTATGATGAGAGGATCCAGGAGAACACAATGGGGATAATAGCAAACACGATAGAGTGAGAAAGCTACGCGAGCATAAGGGTTCCTAGGGGGAAGGAGGGTAGAAAATAGTGGGAAGAAGCGGCAAAGTGTTGAATGCGGTAAGACGTATTTAGGGGAAGAACAGAGGTCAGTGGTGGGAGAGAGAATCAGTTGCAAGCATTCATAAAATGATTGCCAGCTGTTAGGTATTCTTCGTGGAGAGGGAAGAGAGTGAGGGGTAGGCCTGAAGGAACAACCATGTTTTTAATTTTTTTTTTAATTTAGGAGTGGAGGTCTCTGTGCGTAAATCAGGAGGTAGGGAATTCTATAGGGTAGGGCCAGCAAGGGAAAAGGCTCTGTTCATAGTAGAGGTAAGTTTGACGGATTTGATTGAGGGTGTGTGGAGAGTTCCTTGGAGGGTAGGGCGAGTAGGTCTTATGGTTGTGCGAGGAAGGAGCGGAGGGTTGATCCAGTGGAGGTTTTCATTTGTAAGGCTTTTATGGATGAGGGAAAGTGCTTTGTAAAGTATTCGTGATTGTAATGGAAGCCAGTGAAGTTCGATAAGTATTGGTGTGATGTGGTCTCTTTTTTTGAAGCTTGAAAGAGTACGTGCCACGGCGTTTTGTAATATAGGAGTAATGAAGAGGCCCATCAGACAGCTTTCATGGCAGGCAGGAAGAGAGAAGGCAAAGAGGCAAAAAGGGTTTGTCCTCCCGAGCCTCTTCCTTTTATTGTACATTCATACAAAGGTAGATGATGTATCATTACATGATTGGCTACTTTCCCATAGCAACAGAAGAGTCATTACACCATTGGCTTTGGCTCAGGGGGTGTGCACGGATCATATCATTGGCTGCTGAAATCTATACCTCCTGACTTTGTCCTGCCTCTGACTAGGGAAAACCCAGCCCCTCCCCCAGGAATTCAGGGCCAACAGGTATCCTTTCCCAGGCAGAGACTTAAGCACAAGTGATGCTTTTATTCAGGCAAAGGTCAGGGAGAAGGGAAGTTAGTGTTTAAACCCTGAAATGGCTTGCTGGCAAGCGCATATTTCCCACATCTCACCCTTTCTGTTTTTGTTTAGGCAGCTCAGTAAAGCTTTAGACCCTTACTGAAATCTGTTATGTCTTGGTATGGGCTGGAAATAGGGGAAGAGGGATTATGGAGAGAAGAAAGCTATAATTCGACGTGGTGTGCCAGCTGTCGATGAGCTTCTGAATCTCCATATCACCCAGAGCTGGTGCAGGTGGTGTGCCAACTCTGCAGGGCTCGTGATTCCCTATTAGGCATCTTACAAGACATCTTTGTATCCGGGCTGAGAGCAAGGTTTCAATATGGATATGAGGGTTGGGTATGCACTGAATACAGCATCACAGGCAGATAGTTAAGATAATCACAGTAATTATAATAGAAATCACCCTTTTGAGACCAGAAATATCAGGGAGCCAGGACCATAGCCAGTCCCAAGGAGAAGTTGGTATTCTGTCTGAAAGTGGTGCATCAGCAACCATGGTTTCTATCTGCTCTGTGGTATGTGTGAGGTTTGCTTTATAAACTGATATGTACACACAGCAATGAGATCCAATTAATGCACAAACACCACCCTTTAAGGCTAAAATGGTTTCTAAGGTATAGCTGTTCTGTAATGCTACTTCTCTAATCTGAGAGACTTTTGTTGTGAGTAGTTTTAATGCATGGACTGTCTGATTAAATATGGCAGTCGTCCAGTTAGCTAGGATGTGTAAGTCTCTGTAATTCATAGCTGTTCCCATTGGGGGAAACAGGCTTCTAGCTATCTGAGTTTCTGTATACTTTTCTATGGGATTATTTATCGCCTCCATTTTGTAACAGAGCCTTGCTTTAGGTAAATTTTTGACTGCATAGTATGAGGGGAGGATGTAGCCTAAAGTGCATCTGTCTCTCCATCTTGGGGAAATGTACATATATGCTCTACGCCCACATAACATCCATATGTTTCCTAACAGATTAGTGGACATGTCATTGGTTATCATTTGGGCTATATAACTACAAAAGGTAAATCCTTCATCCCCTCTATACTTTCTGCACTTGCTTGGGTCTCCCACTGCACATCC
This sequence comes from Rhinatrema bivittatum, assembly GCF_901001135.1. Lineage (NCBI taxonomy): Eukaryota > Metazoa > Chordata > Amphibia > Gymnophiona > Rhinatrematidae > Rhinatrema > Rhinatrema bivittatum. Next base: position 642,447,796 of record NC_042616.1, on the reverse strand, counting down.
TGAAATCTGCCAATTGCATACATATATATGGTATAACTATGCAAGTGTTCAGTGATTAATACAAAGGTTCGGTTACAATATGGATATTTCCCACCTGAATTCTCTTTCCCATCCCCTGTATCATAGTCCCAACAAAGAGCGGCAGTCTCTTGAATACAGCTACCAATGTGTAGTATGGTATTATTAACTGGAGAGTTAATGAAAACCTCTCTGTAAAGGATAATTAGTCCATACTGTAAGGTTAAATGGTACAGCATGCATCAGTCGTTCTCCGCAGGCTTGGGTTGGCATATGTGTGCAGATCTAACAGTCTGTTCGATTCAACAGGTGTGAAAAGTTCTGTGCATCGAGAATGTACATGTTGTCCTGTCAGAGTCCTTGTTCTGAAATCGCCATAGCTGGAGAAATAAGGCAAAGGAGGAGGATGCAGAACACAATTGTTAATGAGTTGGCATTCAGGCAAGAAAAAGCGGCTAATAAGTTCTCTGGAGTTTTCTCAAGGCCTTGCTGTTCTAAGAGTTGTGCAGATTGGTTGGATAGGGCCTTGATCTGTCCCCAGGTCATGTGGTGCTGCTTTTTGCAAGGAGTCCGATCTCTGTCCTTCTGAGGGCTGTGGAGGCTCAGGGAGAAGTTGGGGATCGGGTCCTGTAGACCTGGACACCTTTCCATCTTTCCACGGCTTGATACACCTGTGGAAGCAAGCAGAGAAACATATCCTCGTTCCCCATTTTAAGGGAACGGGACCGTACCAGACATTAAATATTCTATACAAAACTGATGGCTGTGGGTGACTAACCCTAGTCCCATAATGATTACTCATGGCTGTGGTCTTAAATTTGATATATTAGATGATTTAAAGTAAACAATACTTTGTTCAGAGGGAAAATCCAGGGGCAATCCCCCTTTTTTCTTTTTGTTTGGTCCAGAGCTCTTAAGCGTATGGTTGGCTCTCTCCACAATGGCTTGCCCTGTGGTGTTGTAGGGGATGCCAAATAAGTATTTAATGTTCAATTATTGACAAAATTCATGCAAAGGAATGGCTGCAGTAAGCAGAGCCATTTTTAGTTTTCAGAACGTAACCCCATTATCAAGAATTTTTTATGCAGTGATCAATTTTCATTCAGTAAAATAGCAATAAATGTAAATTAATCGTTTAAAGGAAAAGTCATTTGCAGTAAGCAGGATCAAATGACAAGTATATTAGACATCACATTAAACATATGTTACACAAGACTGACATATATTCATTCATCTTGCAAATATTCATTTACACCAAACTGACACATATTCATATTCATTCATAGTCTTCTTGGCATCAAGACAGACAACAGATAACACATAATATGAGCTAAAAATCTTATCAAAAAGTTATCAAAAACAAAATTAGATCAAGGATCAAAAATCAAAAGTGAAAAGGTGTTAGAAAAATGTTAAAATAAACTGCAAAGTGTTCATCTTCACATCTCCTCATGGCAGGAAGGCTGTAAATCTGGAAAATATTAAAAACTGGCATACAGCAAAAAATTACTAAGGTAAGGATTAAAGTGAAATTCTTACTTTTTTAACCTTGGAGAATCAATTCTATTATTCAATTTAATAAAATCAATTTGGATTTGCAAGAAAAGGCTTGGGAGGGATTGCTTTAGATGTAGCAACCTCTGTCAGTAAAAATTATAAGGTTCAGAATTCTGTATAAATTTTGTGAAAAAGAAAATAAAACTGAAATGTCCTTAATACAGAAGGTCTGTAGGCCTGAAAAATAAAAACTATTATACAACAGAATTATTAAAACAATAATATAATATAACTTGTAGAATAACATAGCGCCTCCTAGTGGAGACACCATCATTACTTTATAGATTGCAACTATTGTTCCAGGTTGCAATCAATAATACTCTGAGCTTACTTTCAATGTGGAGTATCAGAATAGAATTTCTTCTTATAATTATTAGAATAGGAAATTAAACACGCTGTTTGCTCAGCTCTGTCTGCTGCATGCTAAAGTGACTGTAACTACTATTAATCTGTCTGAGTTATAACATATATAAACTAGAGAGAGAAACTGCAGTACTAAGTCCAGTTTTTTTTTCTTTCAAAAGTTCTCCCTCCCTCCCTCCCCCATGAGTGGCTAGCAAGAGTTACAGAAAAAAGGGGGGGAGGAGCAGTGTTTCTCAAAAGAAAAGAACTGCACCCAAGCAGTTAATCCTTCAGTCAATAGGAACTTAAAGATAGCTTTGTTTAACAATTGATCACAGACAATGGCTGGCTGATTCTTTGCAGACAAACACTATTTTTTTAAAAATCTGTGCGCTGGCAATTCAAGCAATTGCTTATAAACTTAAATCTCAGAGAAATGGAGTCATTTTAAATGTGAGCCAAATAAACTTTGCAAAAGGGAAATTTTCACATGTAATTTATACAGTATATTATTCAAATCTCAGTACAGTTTTAAACATAAGGCTATGCATTCACTTTGTGGGGGAAAATACTCTCAAAGTATGCAGATTTTTTGTAACTGAATTCAAATACTAATAGAAACCATTTTTTCCAAATTTGTACTGTTTGTTAATAGAAACCATTTTTTTTTTTCATAGTGATATTTTCTTTGCTTGTAACGCAGGAGTCTAATTAAATCCTTTTTTTCATATTGATATTTTCTTTGCTTGTAACACAGGAGTGCAGCTGCCTGGCCCAAGGTCTTACACGCTGATTTCTTTGAAGACCTGGGGGCAAAGCCACTGCTCATGGCATTCCGGGCTGCACTCAACTCTATTGCTGCCACACCTAGTTCTTTGTTTCTTTCTGTAATGGGAAAGGCTTGAATCCCTTTCAATAATTCCTCCCTTGTGAGATTTCCATGTTCTAGGTGGAATCTCATGCTGACCGCTGCACATAAATTGTTACCGGGAGCAGTGGTTTGAGATAGTAATTTACCTGCACAAATTGGTGATGCAGAATTAATGACTGTCTCAGGCAATGGCAAATGAATGTTCAGGGAGTGGTTAGTGGGGGAAGGGGGTTGCAGGCAAGATGGAGGAAGGCTAGTTTTTCTGACCTCAGTGTTTTCTATTTCCTGGGGTCTTTTCTCTGAGGTGGATGCAGAGGAAGCCTCAGGAGCCATGTGATTGTGTGTCCCCAGATGTTCTATTTCATTTTCTGTCCCCCTTTGTTCATGGTTCTTTTCTGTGATGGGGAAGGCTTGAAGTCCTTCTAATAATTCTGTTTCTGTAAGGTTTTCTTTCTGCAGTTTCTGCTGAAATTCAATGCTAATCGCCCCACCCAGGCCAGGTGGTGGCTCTATTGTTCTCAAGGGTTGCTTTTCTGAAGAGATGGGGAAGGTGTGAATTGCTTGTGCTTTGGGTGTAGGTATGGGGAGCTGAGGATACAAAGAATTTGCTGTCTCTGAGGAAGACTGAGAAGATGGGGGAAGGGTATGTCTGCCTGCTTCTAAAAGCACATGGTTTGAAACTGCTGTTTTTAAACCTTTTTTTTCTGTGCGTTCGATGGCTTCTGTACATTTTTGCCAGATTAATCTTAGCTTTATGGGAGCTCTGGGAGCCGTATGAAGATAATTGCCGATTGAAATCCAATTCTGGGTATTTAGAGTTCCAGCCTCCATCGAATACCAAGGGCAACGGCAAGCTATTTCACTTATTAATTTTTCTAAGTCCCCCAGGCTGACTTGCGCTATTTTTCTTCTGGTGATGAAATAATGATTATTGATGATTTGCTGCAGCTTTCTGGCATGTAGCTGCTGCTGTACAGTCAAATCATTACCCATTCTTACGAGTGTGGGGAACAAACTTGCTAAAAATTACTTAAATATACTAAAAAGTACTTTAATATACTTACGATTAGCAGATCTGTTGAACGGTACGTACCTTTAAGCTATGACCAGCCGAAATAAGCATGGAGTTTATCATCACTGTCGCGGGTCACCAGATATAGCAGTAATGAAGAGGCCCATCAGACAGCTTTCATGGCAGGCAGGAAGAGAGAAGGCAAAGAAGCAAAAAGGGTTTGTCCTCCCGAGCCTCTTCCTTTTATTGTACATTCATACAAAGGTAGATGATGTATCATTACATGATTGGCTACTTTCCCATAGCAACAGAAGAGTCATTACACCATTGGCTTTGGCTCAGGGGGTGTGCACGGATCATATCATTGGCTGCTGAAATCTATACCTCCTGACTTTGTCCTGCCTCTGACTAGGGAAAACCCAGCCCCTCCCCCAGGAATTCAGGGCCAACAGGTATCCTTTCCCAGGCAGAGACTTAAGCACAAGTGATGCTTTTATTCAGGCAAAGGTCAGGGAGAAGGGAAGTTAGTGTTTAAACCCTGAAATGGCTTGCTGGCAAGCGCATATTTCCCACATGTAAGAGTTGTAATGGTTTGGTATACGTTGAAGGGAGGCCAAGGAGGAGAGCGTTACAGTAGTCTATTTTAGGGATGTGAATCGTTTTTTGACGATTTAAAATATCGTCCGATATATTTTAAATCGTCAAAAATCGTTAGGGCCACGATACAATACCAATTTCCCCGATTTATCGTCAAAAAATCGTAAATCGGGGGAAGGGGGAGGGCAGGAAAACCGGCACACTAAAACACCCTAAAACCCACCCCCGACCCTTTAAATTAAATCCCCCCACCCTCCCGAACCCCCCCCCCCCCCTAAATACCTTAAATTACCTGGGGGTCCAGCGGCGGTCCGGAACGGTCTCCTGCAATTGAATCGTGTTGTCTTCAGCTGGTGCCATTCTGCGCCGCCATTTTGCAAAATGGCGGCGCAAAATGGCGGCGGCCATAGACCAACACGTTCAGCCGGGTCGAACCCCGGCTGAACGACCTCCTGCAGTCGATCTCCTGCCAGCGCCATTTTCCGTACGGAAAACGATTCGCGGCAGGAAATCGCTCCCGGACCCCCGATGGACCCCCAGGGACTTTTGGCCAGCTTGGGGGGGCCTCCTGACCCCCACAAGACTTGCCAAAAGTCCAGCGGGGGTCCGGAACGACCTCCTGCAGTCGAGTCATGTTGGTGTATGGCCGCCGCCATTTTGCGCCGCCATTTTGCAAAATGGCGGCGCAGAATGGCGCCGGCTGAAGACAACACGATTCAATTGCAGGAGATCGTTCCGGACCGCCGCTGGACCCCCAGGTAATTTAAGGCATTGGGGGGGGGGGGTTCGGGAGGGTGGGGGATTTAATTTAAAGGGTCGGGGGTGGGTTTTAGGGTGGTTTAGTGTGCCGGTTTTCCTGCCCTCCCCTTCCCCCGATTTAGCTACGGACCGCCGCTGGACCCCCAGGTAATTTAAGGCATTTGGGGGGGTTCAGGAGGGTGGGGGATTTAATTTAAAGGGTCGGGGGTGGGTTTTAGGGTGTTTTAGTGTGCCAGTTTTCCTGCCCTCCCCCTTCCCCCGATTTAGCTACGGACCGCCACTGGACCCCCAGGTAATTTAAGGCATTTGGGAGGGGTTCGGGAGGGTGGGGGATTTAATTTAAAGGGTCGGGGATGGGGTTTTAGGGGGTTTTAGTGTGCCGGTTCACGATTTTAACGATTTTCACGATACTCTAAACACCAAACGGCGACGATACGATTCCCTCCCCCTCCCAGCCGAAATCGATCGTTAAGACGATCGAGGACACGATTCACATCTCTAGTCTATTTTAGAAAAAATAATAGCCTGAAGAACTGTGCGAAAATCAGAGAAGTGTAGTAAAGGTCTGAGTTTTTTAATCGTTTGTAGCTTGAAATAGCAGTCTCTTATGATAGAGTTAATAAAGGGTTTAAAAGTGAGTTGGGTTGTCAATGAGAACACCCAGGTTGCGAGTTTGTGAGGGGAAGGAAGTAGAGGAGTGAGAGAGGGGGATAGGGGGAGAAGGATGTTTGTTGGAAATGATGAGGAGTTCAGTTTTTTGGGGGTTGAGAGCAAGGTGCATGTCTGTGAGGAGTTGGTTGATGGATAAAAGGCAGGATTCCCAGTTTTGGAGGGCAGTTTGGAGGGAGTCAGAAAAGGGGAAGAGAATTTGCACGTCATCTGCGTAGATGAAGTGTTTGATACCAAGATTGGTGAGAAGAGTGGTACGGGGAAGCATGTAAATGTTAAAGAGGGTAGAGGAGAGAGAGGAGCCCTGGGGGACGCCCTGATGAAGACTGTGTTATTAGTTAGGACCGTGAAATAGTGATTTTGAAGATAGGATTGTATCCAGGAGAGTGCAGTTCCAGAAATCCCAATACTTCTGATGATGTTGATGAGGATAGAGTGATTGACAGTGTCAAATGCAGCAGAGATGTCCAACAAGGCAATCAGATAAGAGGAACCCAAATTGATTCCTTTGATTAAGGTGTCAGTAAGCAAGAGTAGTAAGGTTTCAGTACTAATATGCTTCCTGAAACCATATTGCGTTGAGGGAAGAATGTTGTATTGTTCAAGATAGAGAGAAAGGCGAGAGTTGACTAGTTTTTCAAGGATTTTAGCTAGGAGGGGTAGGTTGGAAACAGGTCTGAAATTGGAAAGAGTGGAGGGATCAAGATTAGGTTTTTTGAGGATGGGTTTAACCACTGCTTGTTTGAGAAAATTGGGGACTGTGCCTTGCTCCAAGGAGCAGTTGCAGATGTTCAACAGGGTTTTGGCAATTTCTTTGGGAATGGATAGGAGAAGTTTAGAGGGGATGGTTTCAGAGGGATGTGAGGATGGTTTCATCTTTCTTAGGATGTTCTCTATTTCCAACGAGGAAGATGAATCAAACGTGGATAGGGTAGCTGAGAAGTTGAGGATAGGAAGAATCACTTTATTGGTGTTATGAGAGAATTGTGCAGTGAGGGAGGAAACTTTATCTTTAAAGAAGTGTGCTAATTCATTGCAGCGATTCTTGGAGGTAGTTGTTAGAAGTTGCGTAGGGGAGGAGCTGGTAAGGTCAGCAATCATAGAAAAAAGGGCCTTGGGATTGTATTGTAGACCATGTATCTTTCTAGCATAGTATTCTCGTTTAGTAAGGAGGATGGTGTTTCTGTATTCGTGCATGCGTTGATAATAGGTCGTTTTGGTTGCAGGGGAGGGGTGCTTGCGCCAGTACCTTTCTGCAGCTCTAAGATGTGTTTTGAGAATTCTGAGTTCAGGTGTGAACCAGGGTTTTCTATTTAGATGGGTCGGATTGATAGTTTTAGTTGTTACGGGGCAGAGCTTGTTGGCAATGTTGCGGGTGAGGTCGACCCAGGAGGAAAAGGCGTTGTCTGGTGATGAGAGGTCAAGTTGATTAGCTATGTCAGAGCATGCTTGTGTGAGGGTGTCCAAGGTGCAGGTTTTGTGGTATTTAAAGGAAAGAGGTTGTGATTGAAGGGTAGGGGATGACTGCGGTAGTGCCAGGGTGGTTTGGATAATGGAGTGATCAGACCATGGAACTGTCAGACATGATGGGGAATTGATTATATTGATAGTGGAGTTGGTGAAGATAAGATCCAAGGTGTGACCAGCTTTATGGGTCGGGGAGTGTACGATTGGTTGAATCCCATTGCTTCAGGGAGGAAATGAAGGCTTCACAAGCAGAGGATTGTGGGAAAGTATCAACGTGTAGGTTGAAATCTCCAAGGAGAATCGTGGGTAAGTCAGGGGAGAGGGAGTTGGCGAAGAATTCAATGAGAGGGGAAGAGTCTCTCTCTAGAAGACCCAGAGGGGTGTAAATGAGACAAATTTGTAGCGATTTAGATTTGAAGAAGCCAATTTCATACTGGTTGGGGAGATAGCATTTCTGGGATGTGAGCTTGAGATCCTTTTTTACAGCCAAGAGTATTCCACCGCCTCTTTTCTTTTTGCGTGGAATTGAGAAAACGTATATGTCGATAGGGAGCTGGTTGCTGAGGGGAGTGTTATGATGTTTAAACCAAGTTTCAGTTATGGCGCAGATTTCTGGTTTGAAGTCAGTTAGAAAGTCATGTAGGAGATGTGTTTTCTTCTGAAGGGATTGGGCATTGAACAGGATTAGGGAAATAAGCGAGAGACTGATGGCTTGGGTAAGGGGGGAGATGGGAATATGAAGGAGCCTTCTTTTGAGGAGTGTGGGTTGGTGGGATATTAAGGGGGGTAGTTTTGAGTGGTATCCGCACTGAATGGATACAGGGCAGTTGAAAATGAAGGGAGGCTTTGTTGTCAGGCTTAGGGTAAGAGTAAAAGCAAAAATCTCACTGAAAGAGGTAAGAAATGGAAAGAGAGGGAGAGGGGATCAGGAGGGAGTTGTAGAAGCAGAAAGGTGCAAGGTAAGGTTTCAACGCATAAGGGATAGTGCTGGGCAATTGCAGGGGCGCATGAAGGGGCGAACAAAGGGGCAGGCCCCTTTGTCACCGTCGGCGTGCGACGCCCGGCACGCGACGCCGAGAGGATCAGGGAATTTAATATAGGCGGGGACGCCCTCGGATGACATTGGATCGGGGCTCTGTGTGAAGATTGGCTGCAGACTTCAAGATCGCCGTGGATGAGGAGGGCCCTGAAGACCGGCGGGCTGAGCAGACGAACCTCGTGGTCGGTGGTGGAGCCCATGGGGGGTAGGTGCGAATTTAAAGGCCTTACCCCGACGAGCTTCAGCGCCAACTGCGCAGGCCTTCGCTATCCTTCCCTGCCATCTTCAGAAGAGAGAGCCGCCGAGAGGATCAGGGACTTTAATCTCGGTGGGGACGCCCTTGGATGATGTCGGATCGGGGCTCTGTGTGAAGATTGGCTGCCGACTCGAAGATCGCCGCAGATGAGGAGGGCCCTGAAGACCGGCGGGCTGAGCAGACGAACCTCGTGGTCGACGGTGGAGCCCGTGGGGGATAAGTGCGAATTTAAAGGCCTTACCCCGACGGGCTTTAGCACCGACTGCGCAGTCCTTCACTATCCTTCCCTGCCATCTTCAGAACAGAGAGCCACTGAGAGGATCAGGGACTTTAATCTCACTGACTGCGCAGGCCTTCGCTATCCAAATGCCAAAAGCATATCTTTCATATCTTCACTATCAAATGCCAAAAGCAAGGAATCATCTGGTCTGGGAGGACACCATGTGGATCTCTTAATAATCACAGATGGATTAGCTTTGCCACCAGAAACAGATTTATCATGAAAAAAAAAATTTAATTGGAAAGACCTCATAAAATGAAACAAGAATATACACAAGGAAAAGGGATCAAAGCAGTAGGATAAAGGACTCAAAAGCAGAAATAGAATTGGAAGACAAGTTAATAAAGGAACTATGATTCCATATATCCATATATGAGTCCATAGATGCACAGAACTCTGAGTTTCTGGATGCTGTCCATATCCCTGTCGATTCCATATCCCTCTCTGAACCTTTATCATGCTTAAAAAAGGAGCATAAACCCAATCCTCTCCAGAGGAATAATTTGAAGATGGTAAAGAATAAAAAATGACGAGTTTTCTTTGCTTAGAGTGACGATTCCCTGACATCCAAGGATAGACATAACCTTGACAGTAAGTGTCCTCATCCCTCTTAAATCTTTTTAACTTTACTTGTTTTAGTTCATTACGAAAGATATCCGTTCTGGATTTGTAGTCTGTTCGTCTTATGTTCTTTGGTTTCTCAGGGGTGTACAAAGGGGCGTACAAAGGGGCATGCCCATTTGTTGCGCTCTTTCAGCGTGCGACGCCAGTGCGCAGGACCTCTGGGTCCTGATCCAATTTAAATCCCCCCTCTTGGCGCGCTTTTCCGACGTCTGTGATGTCATCATCAGCCAAGGGGGAGGGTCACGGGTCGGCTTCTGGGGCTAAGGGTAACAGCGCCTGTGGGGAGAGAGAAGAGAAAAAAAAACCACGGAGAGAGAGAGAGAGAATGGAGAGAGAGAACCAAGTTAGTAGGTCCTTGATCGTGCAGTTAGGCAGGGCGGCAGTCACACTTCTTCCTCCGGGTCTTGATCCGATTTAAATCCCCCCTCTTGGCGCACTTTTCCGATGTCAGTGACGTCAGCGTCAGTGTCAGTCAAGGGGGAGGGGCATGGGTCGGCTTCCAGGGCCAAGGGTAACAGTGCCTGTGGGGAGAGAGAAGAGAAAAAAAATCACGGAGAGAGAGAGCGAGAGAGAGAGAGAATGGAGAGAGAGAACCAGGTTAGTAGGGCCTTGATCGTGCAGTTAGGCAGGGTGGCAGTCGCACTTCTTCCTCCGGGTCTCGATCCGATTTAAATCCCCCCTCTTGGCATGCTTTTCCGACGTCAGTGATGTCAGCGTCAGCCAAGGGGGAGTGGCACAGGTCGGCTGCCGAGGGTAACAGTGCCTGTGGGGAGAGAGAAAAGAAAAAAAAACAGAGAGAGAGAGAGAGAGAGAACCAGGTTAGTAGGGCCTTGATCATACAGTTAGGCAGGGCGGCAGAAACAGAGAGTAGGGAAACAGATAGTAGGATTAAATGGTCAATTTTCTCAGTGGAAAAGGGTAAACAGTGGAGTGCCTCAGGGATATGTACTTGGACCAGTGCTTTTCAATGTATTTATAAATTATCTAGAAAGGAATATGACAAGTGAGTTAATCAAATTTGCAGATTATACTTCAAGGTGTGCTGCCTAATTTGTTTGTTTGGCTGATTCCTTCATATGACTTTTGTCAAGAAAGTATGTTTATAAAATTAATAAACTCTTATCTCATTATTATTAAATTTAGCTGCTTATTTTCACTAGGCAACTAAATTTAGCTGCTTAAAAAGTGGGTATCAGCAGGAGTGGGGTTAAATTGGGGGGGGGACGGGACGATAAAGTGGCAAATGCTAAAAATCAGCGCTAGTTTCCTAAATTGGCAGGTCAACCCATGCATAGGCATATCTGACTTTAAATCTAGACAGTTATCCTTGAGCATGGAGCCAGTCATCCACCTCACACTCTCACCAAATGTGAAAAAAACAAACAAACAAAAAAAACAAAACCTCTTTTAGTGGACAGGCACTCTGATCTTCCCTTGTACCAACCTGATCTTCAGTTTACAAAAGTTAACTCTGACAACTGCCTCAATGCTCCCCACTACCCAAACATACACATACAAAAGATTTCAAAGATAAGCTAGCATGAGAATACAATCTTACCACCTATCAACCTGGAGTTGCCAAATTAACATTGGACACTATGGACCTGATTTTAAAAAGCATTTATATGCTTAAAACTGGGTTTTACATATGTAAATGCATTTTACTTGTGTAAATGGGCTTTGAAAATTGTTACATTATATGCCATTGAATTGTCCCATAGGATATTCATATGTAAGTGCACTTTACATGTGTAAATGGCTTTTTTAAAAAATTGCTACAGGAGTATGTTACATTTACATGTGTAACTCCTTTGAAATTTACCTCCTAAGGAAGTAATTTTCAAAGGATTTACGTGCATAAAACTGTTTTATATACACAAATGGACTTTTGAAAATTGCTACAATATATACTACTTTTATGCTTGTAACTCCTTTGAAAATTACCTCCTGCCAACTTGGCTTTGAGAGATTTCAGAGAGAGTAGGGGTTGTGCAATTGAAATGAAAAACATTAGAAAAAAACCTTGCATTTCTTTTTATTTGAAAACAAAAAAATCTGCCAAAATTATTTTTTTGATGTTCATTTTTGGAAAGCCATGGAAAAAACCTCTTAAAAGATGCCATAATATTTTAGTTTACATCCCATCCTCAGCTTACCCTTCTCCCTACAGGCGCTAGCTTCTGCTATCCTCCCAAAAATGAACCGAAAATGAAAATGAATGTTTTTCTCCTGCACATCCCTAGAAGTCAATAATAAGAGACATCAGAATGACCTTTTACATTCAATATCTTAACAGAAATGCCCTAGCATTCACAATGTATATTTAACATGAACAAAATCTATATGCATCATGTATACATGTTACCAACTTGTAACCATGTTAATTACTTAGATAATTTTAAAAAGCCATATTTGAGACAGAGAAATGGGCATAGTAAATATCTAAAAATGTGATTGTGCAGAATATGCAATTTTATTATTTGGTTGAAGCCGAGTATGAAGCCAAGTAGTTAATGAAGTAATAAATATAGGACACTAAAATGCCAAAATGTTCTTTTATTTCAGCAAGATGACAAAGGGGACATCAGGAGACCACATCCAGATGCCAACAGGAACAGAATTACTGCAGCTCTGCTTCCTTGGTGTGGCCAGTTAACTTTAATGTCTCAGCAAAGTCAAGTTACTATAGAGAAGATGTACTGTAAGAAATTTGAGAAGCAGAGGAATAAAGTAAAAGATCATATTAATGAAAATATATAAGTAATATTTCATCTTGATAAGGTATATGCAACACAGAAGGAAACTACAGGAAAACAGAAGTTTAATACTACTCATCAGGGTTGCAGAAACTGCTAGGGATGTGAATCGTTTTAGGACGATTAAAATTATCGTCCGATAATTTTAATATCGTCTTAAACCGTTATGGAACACAATACAATAGAGATTCTAACGATTTATCGTTATAAATCGTTAGAATCGTGAGCCGGCACACTAAAACCCCCTAAAACCCACCCCCGACCCTTTAAATTAAATCCCCCACCCTCCCGAACCCCCCCCCCCAAATGACTTAAATAACCTGCGGGTCCAGCGGCGGTCCGGAACGGCAGCAGTCCGGAACGGGCTCCTGCTACTGAATCTTGTTGTCTTCAGCCGGCGCCATTTTCCAAAATGGCGCCGAAAAATGGCGGCGGCCATAGATGAACACGATTGGACGGCAGGAGGTCCTTCCGGACCCCCGCTGGACTTTTGGCAAGTCTTGTGGGGGTCAGGAGGCCCCCCCCCCAAGCTGACCAAAAGTTCCTGGAGGTCCAGCGGGGGTCAGGGAGCGATTTCCCGCCGCGAATCGTTTTCGTACGGAAAATGGCGCCGGCAGGAGATCGACTGCAGGAGGTCGTTCAGCGAGGCGCCGGAACCCTCGCTGAACGACCTCCTGCAGTCGATCTCCTGCCGGCGCCATTTTCCGTGCGAAAACGATTCGCGGCGGGAAATCGCTCCCTGACCCCCGCTGGACCTCCAGGAACTTTTGGCCAGCTTGGGGGGGGCCTCCTGACCCCCACAAGACTTGCCAAAAGTCCAGCGGGGGTCCGGAAGGACCTCCTGCCGTCCAATCGTGTTCGTCTATGGCCGCCGCCATTTTTCGGCGCCATTTTGGAAAAATGGCGCCGGCTGAAGACAACAAGATTCAGTAGCAGGAGCCCGTTCCGGACCGCTGCCGTTCCGGACCGCCACTGGACCCGAAGGTTATTTAAGTCATTTGGGGGGGGATTTAATTTAAAGGGTCGGGGGTGGGTTTTAGGGGGTTTTAATGTGCCGGTTTTGCGATTTTACGTTTTTTCGATTTTTCACGATTTTTCACGATATTTTACCCCCCCAAACGGCAACAATACGATTCCCTCCCCCTCCCAGCCGAAATCGATCGTTAAGACGATCGAGGACACGATTCACATCTCTATCAGGCAAGTCTTAGCAAGGGGAAGTTCAAACAGACTAAAGAGTGCTGAAACTTCAGACCAGCAGCTAAATGGATCCCTGGGGCAGAGTTCTAGGAAGAGGGAAAGTGTGGCAAAACAAGGATTTTATGTGCATTGTTTTCTTCTTGCTTTGCCCTAGGTCTTGTGTTTCCCCCAGAGAAAGCTTATTTCCTTTGAGCTGGCATAGAGTATATATATATATATATATGTATATTCCAGTATCCTTGGGAAGTTGTAACACTAACATCCTGCAGTGCTACTGGTCCAAAAGCTATTACTGGTGAGAAAGCCATTTGTCAGAAAGATATTGCTAATACTTTGTGCCCTGATTGGCCCTTCAGACACAGCTCAGAAAGAATGAGCTCTGAAGTTGCTAGAACTCTCTAGTCTTGGCTGGGATAATAGAAAGATTACATCTGTGTCAAGCCTCTGTTCCAACTTGTGTAGACACAGCCCTTTCCTGACCTCCCAGACAATGTTAAGATCAGTGAAATTTGTCTATTTAACATTTACTGTATAAATCCTTGTTATTTATTATACCTTTATCTTCATTAAAATTTGTTAATTGCTTAAACGCTAAGGGGCGGATTTTCAGAGCCCTGCTCGCGTAAATCCGCCCAAAACCGGGCGGATTTACGCGAGCAGGGCCCTGCGCGCCGGGAAGCCTATTTTACATAGGCCTACCGGCGTGCGCAGAGCCCCGGGACTCGCGTAAGTCCCGGGGTTTTCGGAGGGGGGCGTGTCGGGGGCGGGCTCAGTCGTCGCGGCGTTTCGGGGGCGTGTCGGCAGCGTTTTGGGGGCGGGTACGGGGGCGTGGCTACGGCCCGGGGCGGTCCGGGGGCGTGGCCGCGCCCTCCGTACCCGCCCCCAGGTCGCGGCCCGGCGCGCAGGAGGCCCGCTGGCGCGCGGGGATTTACGTCTCCCTCCGGGAGGCGTAAATCCCCCGACAAAGGTAAGGGGGGGGTTTAGACAGGGCCTGGCGGGTGGGTTAGGTAGGGGAAGGGAGGGGAAGGTGAGGGGAGGGCAAAGGAAAGTTCCCTCCGAGGCCGCTCCGATTTCGGAGCGGCCTTGGAGGGAACGGGGTAGGCAGCGCGGCTCGGTGCGCGCCGGCTATACAAAATCAATAGCCTTGCGCGCGCCGATCCAGGAATTTTAGTGGATATGCGCGGCTCCACGCGTATCTACTAAAATCAGGCGTACTTTTGCTTGAGTCTGATGCGCAAGCAAAAGTAGGCCTATTCGCGCTTTTTGAAAATCTACCCCAAAGGGGCGGATTTTCAGAGCCCTGCTCGCGTAAATCCGCCCGGTTTTGGGCGGATTTACGCGAGCAGGGCCCTGCGCGCCGGGAAGCCTATTTTACATAGGCCTACCGGCGCGCGCAGAGCCCCGGGACTCGCGTAAGTCCCGGGGTTTTCGGAGGGGGCGTGTCGGGGGGCGGGCCCGAACCACGCGGCGTTTTCGGGGCATGTCGGGAGCGTTCCGGGGGCATGGCTACGGCCCGGGGCGGCCCGGGGGCGTGGCCGCACCCTCCAGACCCGCCCCCAGGTCGCGTCCCGGCGCACAGGAGGCCCGCTGACGCGCGGGGATTTACGCCTCCCTCCGGGAGGCGTAAATCCCCCGACAAAGGTAAGGGGGGGGTTTAGACAGGGCCGGGCGGGTGGGTTAGGTAGGGGAAGGGAGGGGAAGGTGAGGGGAGGGCAAAGGAAAGTTCCCTCCGAGGCCGCTCCGATTTCGGAGCGGCCTTGGAGGGAACGGGGTAGGCTGCGCGGCTCGGTGCGCGCCGGCTATACAAAATCAATAGCCTTGCGCGCGCCGATCCAGGGATTTTAGTGGATACGCGCGGCTCCACGCGTATCTACTAAAATCAGGCGTACTTTTGCTTGAGTCTGATGCGCAAGCAAAAGTAGGCCTATTCGCGCTTTTTGAAAATCTACCCCTAAGGGGCGGATTTTCAGAGCCCTGCTCGCGTAAATCCGCCCGGTTTTGGGCGGATTTACGCGAGCAGGGCCCTGCGCGCCGGGAAGCCTATTTTACATAGGCCTACCGGCGCGCGCAGAGCCCCGGGACTCGCGTAAGTCCCGGGGTTTTCGGAGGGGGCGTGTCGGAGGGCGGGCCCGAACCGCGCGGCGTTTTCGGGGCGTGTCGGGAGCGTTCCTGGGGTGTGGCTACGGCCCGGGGCGGCCCGGGGGCGTGGCCGCGCCCTCCAGACCCGCCCCCAGGTCGCGTCCCGGCGCGCAGGAGGCCTGCTGATGCGTGGGGATTTACGCCTCCCTCTGGGAGGCGTAAATCCCCCGACAAAGGTAAGGGGGGGGTTTAGACAGGGCCGGGCGGGTGGGTTAGGTAGGGGAAGGGAGGGGAAGGTGAGGGGAGGGCAAAGGAAAGTTCCCTCCGAGGCCGCTCCGATTTCGGAGCGGCCTTGGAGGGAACGGGGTAGGCAGCGCGGCTCGGTGCGCGCCGGCTATACAAAATCAATAGCCTTGCGCGCGCCGATCCAGGGATTTTAGTGGATACGCGCGGCTCCACGCGTATCTACTAAAATCAGGCGTACTTTTGCTTGAGTCTGATGCGCAAGCAAAAGTAGGCCTATTCGCGCTTTTTGAAAATCTACCCCTAAGGGGCGGATTTTCAGAGCCCTGCTCGCGTAAATCCGCCCGGTTTTGGGCGGATTTACGCGAGCAGGGCCCTGCGCGCCGGGAAGCCTAGTTTACATAGGCCTACCGGCGCGCGCAGAGCCCCGGGACTCGCGTAAGTCCCGGGGTTTTAGGAGGGGGCGTGTCGGAGGGCGGGCCCGAACCGCGCGGCGTTTTCGGGGCGTGTCGGGAGCGTTCCTGGGGTGTGGCTACGGCCCGGGGCGGCCCGGGGGCGTGGCCGCGCCCTCCAGACCCGCCCCCAGGTCGCGTCCCGGCGCGCAGGAGGCCCGCTGACGCGTGGGGATTTACGCCTCCCTCCGGGAGGCGTAAATCCCCCGACAAAGGTAAGGGGGGGGGTTTAGACAGGGCCGGGCGGGTGGGTTAGGTAGGGGAAGGGAGGGGAAGGTGAGGGGAGGGCAAAGGAAAGTTCCCTCCCAGGCCGCTCCGATTTCGGAGCGGCCTGGGAGGGAACGGGGGTAGGCTGCGCGGCTCGGCGCGCGCCGGCTATACGAAATCGATAGCCTTGCGCGCGCCGATCCAGGATTTTAGCGGATACGCGCGGCTCCGCGCGTATCTACTAAAATCCAGCGTACTTTTGTTTGCGCCTGGAGCGCAAACAAAAGTAGGCTATTCGCGCTCGTTTTAAAATCCGCCCCTATATGCACTAAGCAATGTACATGACATACATAATTCAAAACATTCATAAACAATTAAAATAAGTGATATTTGCAAGTTAATTTTGTTTCCATTCACTGTTCCTGCTTTTTGTTAATAAATTCTTTAGCATGTTAACTTTGTCTGTCCTAGACTGATTCATGAATCCAGTATTTCCTGAATTTGGTTTGTAAATGCACTTCTAGGAACTGTGTGACCTTTGGGTTGTATGGGTCTCAGTGACCATGTGATAACTCGAGCAATAGCAGCTTGGAAACAGCCAGAGGAGAAAGAAGCAGACTCTGGTTGTTCCTTATTTACAGTGAAAACAAAGCTCTGAGCAGGTCTAAAGTTATCCAGCTGACTTAGCTGGATAGAACTGAAATTCAACTAAGTTAGTCAGATATCTTAACTCCTCCCTGGAAGGCATTTTTTTTTAATCTAGCTAGATTTTACCAGATAATGACTCATATGGCTAAAATCTAGCTGGATAAGTGGCTCAATATTCAGAGACTTGCCATTTAGGGAGATAACTTGTGAGTGATCTATTTAAATGGCTTTGAATATTGATCCCCTAAAATAATATAACTGGTTTTCAGCCCTTTACTAAAAGAGAAACTATTAGGCTCCATTATCAAATCATGGGGGAGATGGTTTCAAAATACTAGAGCTGCCAAAGTAAAAGCAGGCTTGAATTTGTTAATAAAGGAACACTTAGGGGCAGATTTTCAAAGCCCTACACGCGTAAATCCAGGAGGATTTACGCGCGTGTGGGGGGTTACGCTCGCCGGGCCTATTTTCAAAAGGCCCGGCGGCACACATAAAGCCCTGGGACGTCGTATGTCCCGGGGCTTGAAAAAACAGGCAGGGCATGGGCGGGGCATGGGCGGGGCAGGACTGAGGCCTCCAGCACAGCAGTTTTTGCTACTGTGACTTGTGCGCGGCTACGCATGTTATAAAATAGGGCTTACATTTGTGCCGCGCGTAGATTTTAAAATCTGCCCCTAAGCCTGTGTTTAGGGAGGCAAAAATCTGGGGGCAGCAGGCTGGTGAAGATTTGCTGTCTTGCAGCTGTGCTGAATCTCACTTAGCAGAGAACAGCTTCCGCTCTCTTTTCCAGCATTCCCCTCTCACACAGCATGCAGGGAACATAAGAAGAAGGGGTAAGCCCATAGTAGATGTAACAGAGCAAAGAAGAGCTACTCTGCTCCCTAATCCAGCCCCTTTCCTCCTGTCATTCAGGGACAGGAGGGAAGGGCATGTGCCTGGAGCAGACAGCACAAAGGGGATCATTTTGAAGAGGTTAGAAGGGCTAGTAGGGGGGGGGGGGGATCATTGGAGGGGGTCAGGAGACAGGCTGGGAAATGAGAGGGGATTAGCTGGAGGGGATAATGTGTCTGAGTTGTGAGACAGAGCAGAATGAGGAAGGTGAGGGAGCTCTGTGTGTATGTATATGAAAGAGAAGGGATTGGTGCCATTGTTGTGAGTTTGTTAAGTAGCAAGGGTTCTGGTATGCCAGATTGTGTGGGAGATTAGAGAGGGGATGCAAGAGGGAACAGAACTTAAACATGCAGGGATACTTGTCGCTCCCCTCCCATATCCACTGAAAGTTTGATCCATTTCTCTTGATCTTGAAATCTATTCCCCAGAACCTGGAACCTCTCTTCCTTCCTACTTCTCCCTAGGGGTGTGCATTTACTTTTTTTTTCTTACTGTTTCATTTGGGGTTTATTTCATTTCATTGTATTAGAAATTAAATAAACACAAAAGAAAACAAACAATCAAAAAAAGAAATAAAACAGCTAGTCCAGGGTCCCTTCTTCTCATGCTGAAAAACTCTAGTGCTGCAAAATGTTTACAATTCCTGCCCCCTCCAAGGGCCTCGTGTCCATCCATAGAGGTCACCAAAGTCCAAATGGGGCAGAAGTGATCCTCAGTTGTTCTTGTCCTGCTGAGTCCCTATGTCAAAATGGCGCTGGTTGGCCCTGAGACAAGCACTATTTTATTGTATGACTGTACAACATATGTTTGGCCAGCACCATTTTGAAATAAAGATCCAGAGCTGCAAAAGTAACTGGGGATCACTTATGTCCCATTCAAACTTTGGCAACAACCATGGAAAGAGTAAGAGGCCTCTGGGGAGGGGGTGGTTGAAGTTTTGAACTTATTTGTGTGCTGCAGTATTCTTTTGGCAGGTGGGGGGGGGGGGGAGGGGGTAAGGACTGGTAGCTGCAGCCTCTTACTAGGGGAAATGATACAAAATATCAACAAAATTGAATTTGCTTTTCTTACATTTCATTTTCCAAAGAAAAGGAAAGCATATCCCTATCTCTCCCTTCTCTCCAGATCCTGGAACCAATCCCCCCAGCCCCTCCTCCCTTTCTTCAAACCCAGAACTTCACTCCCATTCCCTCCATCCTAGATTCCTTATCTTCCCCCTTCCTCAATCTTCCCATCTCTCATCCTCCCAGTTCCCGGTCCTCTCTCGCTCTTCCTCCCATCCCCAGTCCACTTTCCTTCTCAGATTGCTCCCCCTATCCCTAGACCTTTCACCATCTCCTCAACCCATTTCTCTATCCATCCCTGGTTCTCTCGCCCTCTCCTCCTACATTCCCTATTCCTAAGATTTCCTCACTGTACTGATACTCGAAATCCCTTTTTCCTCATCAAATGAAAAGAAAATATATTATACAGACACAAGCAATGTTAGAAAACTTCTTTATTTTTACAACGTAAAATAAAAGATGGAAATGTTTGTCAATGTACTTCAGAAGTTTCTAATTTTTGCTATTGAATCTACCTTGAGCTGCCACAGGAAACTGTGGGATTTATTTTTAGTTATGCATTGGACTTTATATTCCACTTGTAAAAGAAAATTACCCAAGTGGTTTGCACAATAGCATACATATTGGGTGGATTTTCAAAGCTCTACATGCGTAAATCCAGTGGATTTACACGCGTAGAGGGGGTTATGTGCACCGGGCCTATTTTAAAAAGGCCCGGCGACACGCGTAAAGTCCCAGGATGCGTGTAAGTCCTGGAGCTTTACTAAAGGAGCGATTCTGGGGCAGGGCGGTCTGGGGCAGGGCGGTCTGGGGCGGGGTGGGGGCGTGGCAAGAGGCCTCCCACATAGCGGCCATTGCCACTATGTCGGAGGATTGCATGCCGCAAGGCTGCCGGCGAGTGCAACTGGCACCTGCCCAGAGGCAGGCGCAAAAGGTAAAACAAAAGTCAGGAGGGGGTTAGAGTAGGGCTAGGGGGGAAAGGTTAGGGGAAGGGGTGGGAAGGTCAGGCTAGGGGGAAGGGAATGGGGGAAGGCAACACGGCTCAGTGCGCACAAGGTGCACAATTGTGCACTCCCTTGCGCGCGCGCCGACCCCTGATTTTATAACTTGCGCTAGCAAGTTACAAAATTGTGTGTACATGTGTGCACACCAGGTAGCGCGCGTACCCTTTTAAAATCTACCCTATTATGAGCAATAATAAAAAAACCCCATAAAACTATCTGCATACAATATCATACAAAACAGAACATTTGTGACAAATAGAGCCAAACTTTTCCTATGTTAATAAGTTCATCTTGCATTTGTTCAATTATCAAAAGCCCGTGAAAATAACCAAGCCTTTATAGCCTTCCAGAATTTCAAATTGTTGGTTTCTGCTCTTATAGCATTTTTCAGGGCATTGCATAACAATCATTCGCAGTTTAATATAAACTTTTCTTCCCAGCTCAAACACATGGGTTTCAAGGTTAAAGGTGTTGTCCCAAGTTACCCCTAAATCTTTCAACGTTTTAAATTTTTGGCAGGTTGAGCCATCTATGGAAATGTAAGAAATAGGTAGTTGGTTGAACTGAACTAATTCATAGAATTTTGGTTATCTCATCTTTAATTTTAACTTACTAATAACTAATTTATGATTTTAATCAAACAAATGTGTGGCAAAGGTCACACATCTGGTTCTTGCCACTAGAAATTTGCCCTTTACCTAATCTAGAAATGTGTCACTTAACCTATACCTTTGGTTAATGTGTATATTTTCCTATTAGAGAAGAGATGGCCTTGTTTATCAGGGGTTTCTTTATGTAAATGTGTGAGAGTGGATCTCAAGGAAGAGTGAGCCCTGGTTCAATATAAAGTTGTGCCCAAAAAGGGAATGTTGATTTTGGTGATTCTGAACTAGGATTTTCAGCAGTAAAACTTGGAACAGTGGGGTTCTGTTGAGTCTGTTGGATGCCTCCAGCCCAGAAAGGCCCTGCAACTCTGAAATCTGGAATAACAGTTCTCTGCTCCTAGGCTACTCCTGGGAAAGCCAAGGAGGATTTATGGAGCACAGTTTCCTTATGAGAACTGCTAAGACCATGCTGAAATGAACTGCTGGGAGAGGATCCTATGAAAAGATGTGAGTACTGCTGCGGATTTACCTGAAGAAGTGACTAAAGCCACTAATGATTTTAAGTAATTTGATTAAGATCTGGAACTTGTAACAGAGGAAGCAGAAATGTAAAACTATATTTGTTTGTGCTCTGCTGCTTATCTCTGCTGTGTGATTCCTGTGATTCATCATTGTCGATTATTTGTAGCATTGTGCTATTTGACTGCTGGTAACCCCAGAAGACAAAATAAAATAAGAACATGCCATACTGGGTCAGACCAAGGGTCCATCAAGCCCAGCATCCTGTTTCCAACAGTGGCCAATCCAGGCTATAAATACCTGGCAAGTATCCAAAACTAAGTCTATCCCATGTTACTGTTGCTAGTAATAGCAGTGGCTATTTTCTAAGTCAACTTAATTAATAGCAGGTAATGGACTTCTCCTCCATGAACTTATCCAAACCTTTTTTAAACCCAGCTACACTAACTGCACTAACCACATTCCCTGGTAACAAATTCCATAGCTTAATTATGCATTGAGTGAAAAAGAACTTTCTCCGATTAGTTTTAAATGTGCCACATGCTAACTTCATGGAGTACCCCTTAGTCCCACTATTATCCAAAAGAGTAAATAACTGATTCACATTTACTTGTTCTAGACCTCCCATGATTTTAAACACCTCTATCATATCCCCCCTCAGCCGTCTCTTCTCCAAGCTGAACAGTCCTAACCTTTTTAGTCTTTCCTCATAGGGGAGCTGTTCTATCCCCTTTATCATTTTGGTAGCCCTTCTCTGTACCTTCTCCATCACAACTATATCTTTTCTATATCTTTTTTGAGATGCGGCGACCAGAATTGTACACAGTATTCAAGGTATAGTCTCACCATGGAGCGATACAGAGGCATTATGACATTTTCCGTTTTATTCACCATTCCCTTTTTATTAATTCCTAACATTATGTTTGCTTATTTGACTGCCGCAGCACACTGAGCCAACAATTTCAATGTATTATCCACCATGATGCCTAGATCTCTTTCCTGGGTTGTATCACCTAATATGGAACCTAACATTGTGTAACTATAGCATGGGTTATTTTTCCCTATATGCATCAGCTTGCACTTATCCACATTAAATTTCATCTGCTATTTGGATGCCCAATTTTCTAGTCTCACAAGGTCCTCCTGCAATTTATCACAATCCGCTTGTGATTTAATTACTCTGAATAATTTTGTATCATCTACAAATTTGATTACTTCACTCGTCATATTCCTTTCCAGATCATTTATAAATGTATTGAAAAACACGGGTCCCAGATTAGATCCCTGAGGCACTCCACTGCCCACCCCCCTCCACTGAGAAAATTGTCCATTTAATCCTACTCTCTGTTTCCTGTCCTTTAACCAGTCCACGCCTCTTGCACAATTTTTACCTTTGTAGCTATTCCTTTCAGTTTTTTTTCTAACTATTTTTCTCATTTTCTCAGATTCCCTTTTGAAAGTTTAGCACTAGAGCTGTGGATTTACTTACTGTCTCCCTTCTAATCATTAATTCAAATTTGATAATATTATGATCACTATTGCCAAGCGGCCCCAAATCCTGTGCTCCATTGTGAATTAGATCTAAAATTGCTCCCTCCGTCTTTGGTTCCTGAACCAATTGCTCCATAAAACTGTCATTTATTCCATCCAGGAACTTTATCTCTCCAGGATGCCCTGATGTTACATTTGCCCAGTCAATATTGAGGTAATTGAAATCTCCCACTATTACTGCACTACCAATTTGGTTAGCTTCCTCAATTTCTCTTGGCCAAGTGGATGGTAGTATCCTCCTATCACTATAGTCTTCCCTAATACACAAGGGATTCCCTAATACACAAGGGATTTCTACCTATAAAGATTCAATTGTGCATTTCTTCTCATGCAGGATTTTTATCCTGTTGGACTCTATGCCATTTCGGACATAAAACACCACCCCGCCTCCCAGTTGATCCTCTCTGTCATTGCGATATAATTTGTACCCCGGTATAGCACTGTCCCATTGGTTATCCTCTTTTCACCATGTCTCTGAGATGCCAATTAAGTCTATTTCATCATTCACTGCTATACACTCTAATTCTTCCATCTTACTTCTTAGACTTCTGGCATTAGCATACAAATATTTCAAAGTGTGTTTTTTGTTTGTATTTTCATTCTGCTTTTTAATTAATAGGGATAAATTGGAATTTTTTTTAGCTCAGGTGAGTTTTTAGTTACAGGCACTTGGACTACTTTTCTTATTATTGGAACCTCACTGTTGGATTGCCCTAATTCTAATGCATCATTAGTATCCTTTGAAGATACCTCTCTCCAAACCATGCGCTGCTGAGTGACTGTCGGCTTTCCCCTTTGTTCTAGTTTAAAAGCTGCTCTATCTCCTTTTTAAAGGTTAGCGCCAGCAGTCTGGTTCCACCCTGGTTAAGGTGGAGCCCATCCCTTCGGAAGAGACTCCCCCTTCCCCAAAAGGTTCTCCAGTTCTTTACAAAACTGAATCCCTCTTCCTTGCACCATCGTCTCATCCACGCATTGAGACTCCGGAGCTCTGCCTGCCTCTGGGGACCTGCGCATGGAACAGGGAGCATTTCAGAGAATGCTACCCTGGAGGTTCTGGATTTCAGCTTTCTATCTAAGAGCCTAAATTTGGCTTCCAGAACCTCCCTCCCATGTTTTCCTATGTCATTGGTGCCCACATGTCCCACGACAGCCGGCTCCTCCCCAGCACTATCTAAAATTCCTTTTGAGTGAGGCTGTTCACTTAATCCCAGGGTAAAGGTTCATGTGAGTCTGCCAATCACAGTGGTGTTTAAAGTTTAGAGTTTATTGTTTTTTATATACCGTCACATTACCTATAGCCTTCACAACGGTTTACAATTTAAATACAGTAAAAGAAATACAATAAAACATTCAATAATTAGTAATCAGCTAAAATTTTAAAAAGGACATCAATAGAAAAGTTTAGCTGTGTAGTGACATTTATAGCAGGGGATTCAGTCTCACTCCCTCACTCCCCTCTCCCCTCCCACACGCGATAGCTGTCCACCCTCCCTCCCCTCTACCTCTGGTCTCGCTACTTCAACCCCCCCTCCCCGCTCCACTAGATTCAAAAGACACATGGAGCCCATATGGCATTAGATCTGTTGTGTGGTGCAATGAGCAAACACACTATAAATCAACCAGTGCAACAGGTGTGTTGCAAAATAGATTACAAAAGTCCATACAGAGAAACCCAGAACAAGCAATTAAACAAGAGAAGTTCAATAATTCCAAGATGCCAAATCTTTATTGAGATGTCAGTCCCCCGATACAGAACTGTGTTTCGCTAGGGCTGCATCGGGAGGGATGAATTACATGTGGTATAATATCAATGGCATTACACTCTTGAAGTGTGAAAACAGAATTATTTAACAAGTGTCAGGTCCATAGGAAGGGTGGCAGGGTACCAGAGGCAACTGTTAAACAAATATAAAAGACAAAAAAAAAAGAAAAACATACCCCAATAAATACAACAAAAGAAATGTTTGAAGGATAATATTTGAAGGTCTATCCTTGGAAAGGAGGTGAAACCAATTAACTGAAATTAAAAACCACTTAAGTTGAAATAAAATCACTAGAGTTATAACAGTTGAAAAATGGAGCAAATTGAAACTGGAATGAACTTACTATTAGTAGAACTCCATTCTGTTATGTACTATTAAGGTTACTGAATCAGAAAACACGATGACAGTGAGAGAAATACAAACGAAATCGCTGCAGCTCCTACAAAGAGAGAAATAAAATTAAGGGGCACACTTTTATTTCTCCACTCTTACATTCCCTGGATTTTTCCCTAACACATTCATAGAACTCAGTACCTCAGTACCTCTTAGATTTTCTGTTTATTTTGTCATTTTTTATACACACACTACCAACATTTAAAAAGTTTTTTTGTGTCATTCAAAAATGTTTTTTTAGTTTTACCCGGTGCCTGCACTCTAATTCAGTCTCTGGGTTATTCCTCTAGCCTACATGGGTCCTGATGTCAGCAACTTAGCCACACCCCCTTCTTTTGCGTTCTTTTTTCTGTTGTGCTTCCTGGTTGCGAACGCTCCGCAGCCGGTCCTGCTCACCTCTCCCGTCCGTCTACCAGATCCAAGCTCACTCCCTGTGCTGCTGCAGCTAGTTCGCAGTGTCCCCGACTCCCCCGCTCACCGTCTCCGACGCCGGCCTCACAGCGAAGCTCCTGCAGGGGCTCCGCATCTTTCTGCTCCTCGGCCCCGCCCCTAGAGATAGTACCACCCACAGTGAGGAGCCCTGTGAGCCTCACCATCAGGAGGCGTGGTCTCAGCAGACGTCAGACACAGCTGTGGAATAGAATCTTTATTAGAGAGGTAGAAAGGCACAGCCCGCGGAGTGGGAGGTGCAGGAAAAGTAACAAGGTCAGAGCAGAGGGGTATACCCAGAGGGAATACCTCAGACATGGAGATCCAGTAGTGGCCCGCAAAACAGGGTACGCCGAAGAAGTCTCTCCATAGTGGTGATGCAGTAGTGGCCTGCAGCGCAGGGTACACAGAGGGATTCCTCACTCAGAGATGGTATGGTAGTGGCCCGAGGTACGGGAACACGGGTGAGGGTCCTGTAGCGATGATGCAGTAATGGCCTGCAGCGCAGGGTACACAGGAGTGGTTCCTCACTTAGAGGTGACATGGTAGTGGCCCAAGGCATGGGGTACACTGGAGAGGATCCCACAATAAGGCTGGTATAGTAGTGGTCTGTGGAGTCAAGGTACTAACAGAGTGGTAGTTCCAGGAGAGGTCTCAGGGAATGGGAACAGACAGCAGTCCAAGGCAGAAGGCCATCCGAGGAGCGGATAGCCAGAGACGAGGAAGGGCCCCCGAGGAGCGGGTACCCAGATTATCTCACGCCGAAGTGCAGAAACTGGAACAGGAAGTCCGTAAGAGTGAAGCGGATTCAGCAATGAGGGAACTCTTTGCTAACTCATCAATAGGCAGGACCAGTCAGCTTAAGTATAGCAGAGCCAAGGCGTCATCCGGAGGGGACGCCCCTGAGGTTCCCGCCATGATGTGATTAAGACTGGCCTGTGCATGCGCGCATGTGCCTAAGTGATCCCAAAGGCAAGATGGCAGTCAGCAGCACCCACGCTGTCCCGGGAATGCCAGGAAGGTTGGCAGTAGCTGGCGGAGGCCGCCACTCTCCCCAGTGATGACAAGGCAGCAAAGAAAGAGGTGAGCATTAGTGGTCTTAGCTGTCTGTGACCGACGGGCGTAACAATATCATATTGCATCTGTATTAAATTCACGGTGCAATCATAACTTGAGCATTGTATATAGTTCTGGTCACCTCATCTCAAAAAAGATAAACAGGAACTAGAAAAAGTGCAGAGAAGACAACAAAAATAATTAAAGAAATGGAGCGACTCCTTATGAAAAAGGCTAAACAGGTTAGGACTCCAGGTTGAAGAAGAAAAAACTGAGAGGAGATATGGTAGAGTTTATAAAATTATGAATGTTATGGAACAAGTTAATAGGGAATTGTCATTTACTCTTTCAAGTAGCATTAGTTCAAGTAGGGGACACTAATTAGTACTAGTATAAAACATATTTATTTATCTGTTTTATTTATTTATTTATTCTTTTATTAGTCGCCTGGTGACAAACTCTAGTCGATTACAAAAGATACGTATATAATCCAAACAATAAAATCAGAAATAAAATTACCATATATATAATAATCCAAATACATAAAACTAACAATGCCAATTAAAA
The DNA here is from genome assembly GCF_901001135.1 of Rhinatrema bivittatum. Lineage (NCBI taxonomy): Eukaryota > Metazoa > Chordata > Amphibia > Gymnophiona > Rhinatrematidae > Rhinatrema > Rhinatrema bivittatum. Next base: position 642,420,878 of record NC_042616.1, on the reverse strand, counting down.
CAAAACTTGATAAAACAATAACTAAAAACATCAGCAAACACAAAACAATCCCCAATGAACTTAAACAACAATTAAGTAAAGGCAAGTTGGAACAGGTATGTTTTCAGCTGAGACTTGAATGTTTTGGTGCAAGTGATAAGACCCAATTCAGCAGACAATCAAAAGGCTCCAGAGACTGGGGCGGCAATTGAAAAGGCTCATTCCCATGTCTCCACAAGACACATACATATTTGAGAGATTTTCTTCAGTCATTGCACAATTAAACTATGAAATTTTCCTCCAGAGAATATAATCAAGGCTGGTAGTATAGTTGAGTTTATAACGGATTTGGACCTGTTCCTGGTGAACAGGTCCATCAATAATTATTAGCCTGTTAGATTTGGGCATTTCCACTCCTTATGGCTGAGAGTGAACAACATAAAACTTACCTTTTTTATTAGGATCTGCTGATGGACTGGCCTCTGTTGTAGGCATGATGGTGGGCTTGATGGACTATTAGTCTGAGCCAGCATGGCACCTTTTATGTCCTTAGTGTCTTATTTGAAACTTTGAACATTGACTTGTTTAAGTCTTATACAATATATACCTTTTCTAACAATATTGATAACAGATTTGGGGATTTCTGGTGTGGATATGGAATGGTAAGGAAAGGGCTGAAAAGGTCAGATTAAAGATGTGGGAAGAGAGGGTTATTGCATTGCATGTGGGAACTCGTGGACATCTACCCAAAGGGCACAAATTTCCAACTAGGCAGACTAGAAGGGCAATTTTGGTCATCTGCCATCTTTCACTATGTTACTGTGTTCCTATCCTATTTCCTGTGCACATGATATTTATATGTGATTTCCTTCATTTACAAACAGGTTAATATCTTAACATATTATTTTTAATGAATGCTAAATGACCTTAGTATGAACACTAAGGGGTGAACTTTAAAAATGTTGTTCGCGCTAAAAGACCCATGTACATGAGTATCTGAGCTGCGCACAAGCAATGCATATTTTAAAAGCCGCAAATTACACATGTATATAAGCAGGCACGAGTAAAAAAAAAAAACAAAAAACCAATGGGCGGAGCTAGGGCTTGTCGTGGTGTTCCAGGGTGAGCCAACAGTTATGTGTGTAAATCCGTATTTTAAATCCGGCGGCCATAGTGTGTGGCAGCTTTATAGCCGCATATATTTACTGGTGCTCCTGATGAGGTGTAAGTCTGTAGAAATCACTTTTTAGGCCTAACAAAACAGGATGAGGAGTCCGGATCAACTGTGGGGAGTGCATGCTGAAGAACCAGAGGGGCCTGGATGACCTTGAGATAGGCTGGGCAAACTGGTGGACTAATTGGTAAAACCGGGTATATCCTTCATGCAAGAATGTTTTAAAATCCTCTTACCTGTGTGCATTAAAACTGACAAAGTCCTAAGGAAGATGCATGAAGTATATTTATTTGAATAATGGCTTAAAATTCTGAGCAACTTATATGCGTGAGAGGTGTATTTTTAATCATGTGCGTGCAACTGTGCACATGATTTAAAATTCCATCATATGCGTGTGCCAATACGCATGTGTATGGGCCCCGAATGCTTATTTTAAAGTTACCTTCTAAGCTTTGTTGCATAGGCCTCTTAGTATCTCCTTCATTAATAGAGTTATTGAGAAAAAGTTAAATAAGGGTGATTGATATTTAAATTATTGTTCAGCTTAGCACTCACATGCAGATAATATTTATTGAGCAACTTGAGACCTAAACTAGGATTGGGTTCATTAATAAAAGCAAATTAAACCTTAAATCAGACCTTCTACTTGGCAATATGACCATCAATATAAGATGTATTACTCAGAGCAGGCCAAATGAAACAAATTAGTAAAACTAGCCTTTTCCAGTCAATAAACTCACCAGACATATGGATTGTGTCATGTGTTTGAATCAGGTCCTCAGTACTGTGTTAAATTATTTATTTACTGTCAAACATATACTTAGGTAAACTCTTATAATAATGACAAATTAATTCTGATGAAGGAAGAGGATTTGCTAACACTTTGATTATCCATGCAGCTTCACAAATCTCTAGTGTTTCCAGTCTTGAGGATATATGTGTAGCAACAATACTGATTTTATTTTTTTAGCCCTGATGTCTTCCAGTTAGCCTCCTGAGAGAGATAATATCTCTTTCCTGTCACTGTGACAAGGAAAACTGTCTAATCAAATACCCCTTTGGGTAATCACAGCACATAATAACATGAACTTTGATAGCTTTATCAGATATGCATCAGAAGGTTCATTTGCAAAAGAAGAGCAAGTAATTACTCTAATGTGAAGCTTTAAAATATTAGGTATTCTGGAATTCAGAAAATAAAATGAAAGGACAAATAATATTAGCATGCCTCAGGCTGCAATCAGACATCATAAAGTGCTCAATGCTTCATATATCATTTGTGCTTAAATGTTCTCATCAGGAATAACTAAATTTTTGTCAATGTTTTAAAAGGCTCAGTGAGAGTGAATTTTATGTTTACATTGCCAAATTGCATTATGTCAGCTGGAGGCTTCAAATTTAGGAAAATTAGTAGGTTTGAAATCCATTTAAATTCCCAAAATACAGTTATCAAACAAAAGTGCCCAAAGAACAGATACGAATCAAAGCCTGAAAACCATCTGTTACAGATTTTCTAAAGATCAGGCAAGTGCACGAGAAAGAATCTAGAAATTGACTTTTCAATATTCATGAGATACTTTACAAAATAGTTAAGCAGACATGGATAGATAGAGCAAACTGCAAAGTGAACCCTGTAGAATTTCCAGAAAGCAAGATGGCTTTTAGGAGCTTGGGCTGTGAAAAGTTGCAGTTCTAAAAGGAATTCTATGTAGATTGCAATATCTAAAGGATGAACCATAAAGATGTTGTAGTACATTCGTTTTTGAAACTTTACAGGCCTCTTCGATGCCTGTGAGATTTCAAAACTTTGCATATTACCACATGGTTTTTATTGGCCCTGTGTATGTGAGGGATGCGGGGGGGGGGGGGGGGGGAGTGTATGTGAGGGATGTTGGGGGGGGGGGGAGGGGGGAGAGGCAATTCTTCACAGCTAAAAGGAAAACAGTACATACTTGGCATTTTCAAAAGTAGATGCATTATCTTCTCCCCCACCATGACCCTTACAAATATCAGGTGCCAAGAACACAGGAACATTTAGTTCACCTACTTTATGCTAGCCAATCATCAAAGATAAATGACACGGGTAGTTTCTCTTTGAAAATTATCTGTAATGGTGGAAGGGAAAAGTAACCCTGCACTTTGCAACTATGCGGATTCTTTATTCATACCTTTCAAGGGGGCAATTTTCAGTCTATAAAGATTTCAGTTTTCTCCCAGACCAATCTAATTACCAGCACCAGGCCTGGGTTTGTCAATAGGCACACTAGGCCTGTGCCTAGGGCAGCACAAATTGAGGTCAGTCAAGGTTGGGGAGGGGGGGGGGGGGGGCGCAACAGGCTGGTTTAACATTTATTGCTTTCCAGCTTTGCTGAATTTCACTTAAGAACATAAGAACATAAGAAATTGCCATACTGGGTCAGACCAAGGGTCCATCAAACCCAGCATCCTGTTTCCAACAGAGGCCAAACCAGACCACAAGAACCTGGCAATTACCTGGCAATTACCCAAACACTAAGAAGATCCCATGCCACTTAGCCAGAGAATAGCCCTCTGCTTCCTGATCCAGACCCTCCCTTCCCAGGCAGCATGCAGGGAACAAAATGGGAGGGTGGGGAGCCTGGAGCACAAACAGCAAAGAGGGGTAATTTTGGTAAGATTAGGAGGGGCTGAAAGGGATCATTGGGGGTGAGAAGAGAAGCCGAGGGATGAGAGTGGATCAGATGACAGCAAGTGGGCAGAGTTTGTGTGTGTGTGTGTGTGTGTGTCTGTGTCTGTGTGTGTGTGAGAGAGAGAGAGAGAGAGAGAGAGAAAGAGAGAAAGCAAGAGAGAAAGAGTCAGACAAGTGATTTATGCTGGTATGTGTGTTGCCAGATTAAGAGGTTAGAGAGGACTTATAGGGGGAACAGGACCAGAGCATAGTTCGGATACCTCCCTCCTCCACTTCCCTCCAAAGACAGATTTAGGATTTTGCCACCCCTAGGCACTGTTGCTGCTGTTACGCCCCCTCTTCCACCTCCCCCCTTACCACCCAACTTCCAGGTAAGATTAGACAACAGGGAGCAGGAGGTGTAAGGCACAGTCCCACAGTTTGCTGTGGCAGCTCAGGCATAGATTATGTAGCAAAAACTGGAAAAATATGAAGCACGGTAGCAAACATTTCCATCTTTCATATTATAAAAATTAAGAAATTTTCCAACCTAGATGGGGGTGGAGTAGATGAAACTCTATTTATAAAAGAGAATGCATGGCAAGAGTAAGGAAAACTGAAAGTGGACAAGGCCATGGGGCCGGATGAGGTACATCCCAGGATCTTGATGGTGCTCAGAGATGTGCTGGTGGATCCGCTGAAAGACCTGTTCAATAGATTCCTGAAAATAGGAGTGGTGCCATATGACTGGAGAAGAGCAGTGTTGGTCTTGTTTCACAAGAGTGATAGCAGAGAGGAGGCTGGAAACTACAGGCCAGTTATCCTAACTTCGGTGGTGGGAAAATTAATGAACATAAGAACATAAGAAATTGCCATGCTGGGTCAGACCAAGGGTCCATCAAGCCCAGCATCCTGTTTCCAACAGAGGCCAAAACCAGGCCACAAGAACCTGGCAATTACCCAAACACTAAGAAGATCCCATGCTACTGATGCAATTAATAGCAGTGGCTATTCCCTAAGTAAAATTGATTAATAGCCATTAATGGACTTCTCCTCCAAGAACGTATCCAAACCTTTTTTGAACCCAGCTACACTAACTGCACTAACCACTAGGGATGTGAATCGTTTTTTCACGATTTAAAATATCGTCCGATATATTTTAAATCGTCAAAAATCGTTAGGGCCACGATACAATACCAATTCCCCCGATTTATCGTCAAAAAATCGTAAATCGGGGGAAGGGTAGGGCAGGAAAACCGGCACACTAAAACACCCTAAAACCCACCCCCGACCCTTTAAATTAAATCCCCCACCCTCCCGAACCCCCCCAAATGCCTTAAATTACCTGGGGGTCCAGCGGCGGTCCGGAACGGTCTCCTGCAATTGAATCGTGTTGTCTTCAGCCGGCGCCATTCTGCGCCGCCATTTTGCAAAATGGCGGCGCAAAATGGCGGCGGCCATAGACCAACACGATTCGACTGCAGGAGGTCGTTCCGGACCCCTGCTGGACTTTTGGCAAGTCTTGTGGGGGTCAGGAGGCCCCCCAAGCTGGCCAAAAGTCCCTGGGGGTCCAGCGGGGGTCCGGGAGCGATTTCCTGCCGCGAATCGTTTTCCGTACGGAAAATGGCGCCGGCAGGAGATCGACTGCAGGAGGTCGTTCAGCGGGGGTTCGACTGCAGGAGGTCGTTCAGTGGGGATTCCGGACCCCGGCTGAACGACCTCCTGCAGTCGATCTCCTGCCGGCGCCATTTTCCGTACGGAAAACGATTCGCGGCAGGAGATCGCTCCCGGACCCCCGCTGGACCCCCAGGGACTTTTGGCCAGCTTGGGGGGGCCTCCTGACCCCCACAAGACTTGCCAAAAGTCCAGCGGGGGTCCGGAACGACCTCCTGCAGTCGAATCGTGTTGGTCTATGGCCGCCGCCATTTTGCGCCGCCATTTTGCAAAATGGCGGCGCAGAATGGCGCCGGCTGAAGACAACACGATTCAATTGCAGGAGGCCATTCCGGACCGCCGCTGGACCCCCAGGTAATTTAAGGCATTTGGGGGGGGGTTCGGGAGGGTGGTGGATTTAATTTAAAGGGTCGGGGGTGGGTTTTAGGGGGTTTTAGTGTGCCGGTTTTCCTGCCCTCCCCCTTCCCCCGATTTAGCTACGGACCGCCGCTGGACCCCCAGGTAATTTAAGGCATTTGGGGGGGGGGGGTTCGGGAGGGGGGATTTAATTTAAAGGGTCGGGGTGGGTTTTAGGGGGTTTTAGTGTGCTGGTTCACGATTTTAACGATTTTCACGATACTCTAAACACCCAAACGGCGACGATACGATTCCCTCCCCCTCCCAGCTGAAATCGATCGTTAAGACGATCGAGGACACGATTCATATCTCTACTAACCACATCCTCTGGCAACAAATTCCAGAGCTTTATTGTGCGTTATGAAGATACTGTTGAAGGAAAGGATAGTGTATTAACTACAAATTGGTGGGTTGCTGAACCCAATGTAGCATGAATTCACTAGGGGAAGCTCCTGTCAGATAAATCTATTTGACTTTTTTTTATTGTGTGACTAGAGATTTGGATCAAGGAAGAGCTCTAAATGTGATTTACTTGGATTTCAGAAAAGCTTTTGATATGGTCCCACCCAGGTGGCTCGTGAATAAAATGAGAAGCTTGGGAGGTGCCAAGGTGGCAGAGTGGACTACAAACTGGTTGAATGACAGGAGACAGCATGTAATGGTAAATGGAACCTACTCTGAAGAGAGAATGGTGTTACATGGTGTGCCACAGGGATCTGTTTTTGGACTGGTTCACTTCAATATCTTTGTGAGCAACATTGTGGAAGGGATAGAAGTTAAAGTTTGTCTATTTGCAGATGATAGTAAGATCTGCAACAGAGTGGACATGCCTGAAGTGGTAAAAAGAATGAAAAGTGATTTAAGAAAGCTTAATGAGTGGTTGAAGACTTGGAAGCTGTGATTCAATGCCAAGAAGTTCAGAGTCATGCATCTGGGATGTGGTAATCCGAAAGAGCTATATATGATGGAGAGTGAAACACTGTTGTGCACGGACCAAGAAAGAGACCTCTGGGTAAACGTATCTGGTAATCTAAAGTCGGTGAAACAATGTGACAAAGTGATAGCTAAAGCCAGAAGAATGCTGAACTGCATAGAGAGAAGAATAACCAGCAGGAAAAAGGAGGTGATAATGCCCTTGTACAGGTGAGGCCTCACCTGGAGTACTGTATTCAGTTCTGGAGCACATTTCTCAAAAAGGATAGAGAAACGATGGAGGCGGTACAAGGAAGGGCCACCAAAATAGTATGGGATTTTATCAGAAAACTTATGAATAGAAGCTGAAAGATCTGAATATGTATACCCTATGTTATGGTTAATGGTGTTTGGGTGGATCCTTGGACACTGTGGCAGCTGACCACGCCCATGAGGGGCAGTCCCGTGAGGGACCACGGGGTCAGGCTAGACTCTGGACACACAAACACAGATTTGAATCTTTTATTAAACAGTTTGAGTGACCACCAGAGGTGGTCACTCAAACTGTTCCAGCATTCTGTGTGAGACGTGCCTAGCTGGGCACATCTCGCACAGAATGCTGGAACAGCAGATCCTCTGCAGGGCAGTGCTGTAGTGGAGAGAGACTGATAGTTATGAGCACACAATAAGAATAGCATTCAGAGTAGGGATGTGAATCGTGTCCTCGATCGTCTTAACGATCGATTTCGGCTGGGAGGGGGAGGGAATCGTATTGTTGCCGTTTGGGGGGGTAAAATATCGTGAAAAATCGTGAAAAATCGAAAAATCGAAAAATCACAAAACCGGCACATTAAAACCCCCTAAAACCCACCCCCGACCCTTTAAATTAAATCCCCCACCCTCCCGAACCCCCCCCCAAATGACTTAAATAACCTGCGGGTCCAGCGGCGGTCCGGAACGGGCTCCTGCTCCTGAATCTTGTTGTCTTCAGCCGGCGCCATTTTCCAAAATGGCGCCGAAAAATGGCGGCGGCCATAGACGAACACGATTGGACGGCAGGAGGTCCTTCCGGACCCCCGCTGGACTTTTGGCAAGTCTTGTGGGGGTCAGGAGGCCCCCCACAAGCTGGCCAAAAGTTCCTGGAGGTCCAGCGGGGGTCAGGGAGCGATTTCCCGCCGCGAATCGTTTTCGTACGGAAAATGGCGCCGGCAGGAGATCGACTGCAGGAGGTCGTTCAGCGAGGGTTCCGGCGCCTCGCTGAACAACCTCCTGGGCCTTGCCTTCTTATCCAAGGCTGCAAGGATCTTCCCTGGCCAGAATTCTTTGTTGGGTTGGCTCTTAAGGAAGATCAGGTCAGATAGCTATGGCTGGTTCTTTAACATGCTCTGTGGGAGTTTCTTATATACTCCCTTGCATTCCTTCACCCTCAGCTCAGCTTTGTCAGGTCAAGCCTCTAGCCATGCCCATGCTAATTCTGGCTCCTCCTCAAGGATGTCCCACATCCTGGTGGGCTGCCCTGACTACCTGGGGCAGTCCACAGGATTGCAAACTTGGGACAATTGCATTCTAAAATGATAGAGTACAGGAGCTTGGGGCATTGCTGGGGTCCTTCATTCTCAGTGTTGTACCCAGGAAGTCACATGGGCTGTCTTTCAAGCCTCCATACTGTTGTGTTTGGCCAGTTGTGGGTCAGTCCCACAACTGGCTGCTCTTACCTCCAGCCCTGGGTCACAGGGAGTCCAAGGGAGTTCTGAATCTGAACTGGGGGCCCAGTTCAGATTCAGAAAGGACCAATGAGGAGCAGGATTGGGAAAAGAAGTTTGAAGTAAGCAGTCTCTCCCAAAGTCTGAAAGGGGGGAAGAGTCAGACCAGTGGCAACATAATTTCTAGCTCTCTGTAGGCCAGATGAAATCTTCCTGTATGCCTTATGTAGCCCATGAGCTGTCCACCTCTGACTTACACAAATGAAAATAGATTAGACCATCAGTTCTGGTGGACTACATGATAGGCTAGAGAAAGAGCTCACAAATGTGTTGTTTGCACCTCTCACAGCTTTGGTCTTAGGGGAGGTTCCAAGACAGTGGAGGAGAGTAAATGCAGTCTCTCACACACATGCACTGAAACCTCTACATATTTACAGGTTCCTTTCATATCCTCCTTTTCCTTCTTGGTCCAGAGGGAACATTTTGGATTGTTTAAGTCTATCTATGAATGACTTGTATTACAGGCTCTCTCGTAGTTTGTTTCTTGCCTACATGTCTTTCTAAGGAGTCTGTTTACTAAAGATTGTCTCCCATTGTGTGTTTCTTGAAAAAAAGTAAATAGGCCCCCTAACATTACAATTGTTCAGAATGATAGGTAATTAATTTATTTTTATATTTTCATTTAATTTGTTCTTTTTTTAACACTCTGTGGCTCATTGTTCATTCTTTTCCTTAGTTAATTCACCGAGTAGTAATTTACCTGATGTATCACTTACTTGTATGCTAATTTATTCCCTCTCTGAAAGAAGGTTCTGTAATGGTCTCAGCTGACTTTCCAGCCCTCATCATTAATTTTCTGCACTGTGGCTCCTATTTAAATGGTTTTTAAGATACAACTTTATTAAGCTATCCAATCACATTCTTTGCTGTCTTTATTTCCAATCCATTTCTAAAGAATCCTAATACATATTTCTTCACAATTTGTTTATAACATCAACTTTATTAGATACTTTATTTTCAATTTCACTAAAACATGGAACATGACTAAATATATAGACCATGTAATCCATCTAGTCTGCCCATATACATCTCCATCTCAACTTTATAGTACCTTCTTCTCCCTCAGAAATCCTCTGTGCTTGTCTCTTGAATTCATGCACTGTTCCTGTCTCCACTGCCTCCATGGAGAGTTTTGTCCATTTTTCCACTACCCTTTCTGTAAATAAATGTTTATTTAGAATACTCCTAAGTCTGCCCCCTCTCACCCTCATCCCATGAACCCTTGTTCTAAAACCTACTTTCTTTGAAAAAGGCTCACCTCCTGTGCATTTATTTCTTGGAGATATTTAATTATATCTATCTACAGTGCCGGGAAAAATAGTGGAAACTATTCTTAAGATCAAAATCGTAGAGCATATAGAAAGATAATGGTTTAATGGAACATAGTCAACATGGATTTGCCCAAGGGAAGTCTTGCCTAACAAATCTGCTTCATTTTTTTGAAGGGGATAATAAACATGTGGATAAAGGTGAACCGGTAGATGTAGTGTATTTGGATTTTCAGAAGGCATTTGACAAAGTCCCTCATGAGAGGCTTCTAAGAAAACTAAAAAGTCATGGGATAAGAGGCGATGTCCTTTCATGGATTACAAACTGGTAAAAGACAGGAAATGGAGAGTAGGATTAAATGGCCAATTTTCTCAGTGGAAAAGGGTAAACAGTGGAGTGCCTCAGGGATCTGTACTTGGACTGGTACTTTTCAATATATATATAAATGATCTGGAAAGGAATATGACGAGTGAGGTTATGAAATTTGCGGATGATACAAAATTATTCAGAGTAGTTAAATCACAAGCGGATTGTGCTACATTACAGGAGGACCTTACAAGACTGGAAGATTGGGCATCCAAATGGCAGATGAAATTTAATGTGGACAAGTGCAAGATGTTGCATATAGGGAAAAATAATCCTTGCTATAGTTACACGATGTTAAGTTCCATATTAGGAGCTACCACCCAGGAAAAAGATCTAGGCATCATAGGGGATAATACTTTAAAATCGTCGGCTCAGTGTGCTGCAGCAGTCAAAAAAGCAAATAGAATGTTAGGAATTATTGGAAAGGAATGGTTAATAAAACGGAAAATGTCATAATGCCTCTATATTGCTCCATGGTGAGACCGCACCTTGAATACTATGTACAATTCTGGTCACCACATCTCAAAAAAGATATAGTTGCGATGAAGAAGTTACAGAGAAGAGCAACCAAAATGATAAAGGGGATGGAACAGCTGCCCTATGAGGAAAGGCTGAAGAGGTTAGGGCTGTTCAGCTTGGAGAAGAGACGGCTGAGGGGGGATATGATAAATGTCTTTAAGATCATGAGAGGTCTTGAACGAGTAGATGTGAATCGGTTATTTACACTTTTGAATAATAGAAGGACTAGGGGGCATTCCATGAAGTTAGCAAGTAGCACTTTTAAGACTAATCGGAGAAAATTCTTTTTCACTCAACGCACAATAAAGCTCTGGAATTTGTTGCCAGAGGATGTGGTCAGTGCAGTTAGTGTAGCTGGGCTCGAAAAAGGTTTGGTTAAGTTCTTGGAGAAGTCCATTATCGACTATTAATCAAGTTTACTTAGGGAATAGCCACTGCTATTAATTAGGGATGTGAATCGTTTATCTGACGATTGAAAATATTGTCCGATATTTTCAATATCGTCAGCTATCGGGGGGTCCCCGATAGCGATAGGAAACCCTACGATTAATTTAGTGGGTTTTCTTATCGTTATGGGTGGGGCGGGAAAAAAGGACACTACCTAAAAACACAACCTGACCCTTTAAAATGAGTTTGTTAGTATCCCCCCACCCTCCGGATCCCCCCAAATTTTTTTTTAAATACCTGGTGGTCCAGCGGGGGTCCCTGGAGCATTCTCCCATGCTCGGGCTGTCGGCTGCCACTAATCAAAATGCCGATGGCCCTTTGCTCTTCCCATGTGACAGGGGCTATCGGTGCCATTGTTCAGCCCCTGTCACATGGTAGGTGCACTGGATGGCCCGCGCCATTTTTAAAGATGGCGCCGGCCGTCCATTGCTCCTACCATGTGATAGGGACCAGCTAATGGCACGGATACCCTGTCACATGCTAAGGGCAAAGGGCCATCGGCACCATTTTGTTTACTGGCAGCCGACGGCCCGAGTGCAGGAGAATGCTCCCGGGACCCCCGCTGGATCACCAGGTATTTAAAAATTTTGGGGGGGGGGGTCCGGAGGGTGGGGGGATACTAACAAACTCATTTTAAAGAGTCCGCTGTATTTTTTGGTTATCGGTTCGGGCGCAGCCAATAAAAATAACCCGATCGGACTGCAAAATAAAAATTTCATGATGTGAATCCGAACCGGAATCCGAACCGATACCGGTTCCGATTCACATCTCTACTATTAATTGTATCAGTAGCATGAGATCTTCTTAGTGTTTGGGTAATTGCCAGGTTCTTGTGGCCTGGTTTGGCCTCTGTTGGAAACAGGATGCTGGGCTTGATGGACCCTTGGTCTGACCCAGCATGGCAATTTCTTATGTTCTTATATCTCTTGTTTTACTGCTTTCCTCCAGAATATACATATTTAGATCTTTAAGGCTCTCCCCTTATGTTTTACAATGAAGACCACTGACCATTTTAGTAGCAACCCTCTGGAACGACTTCTGAGGGAGTATAAGAGAGTATAAGAGAAATTAGGGAAGCTAACCAAACTGGCAGTGCAGTAATAATTAAATAATGGGAGATTTAAATTATCCCAATATTGATCGAGTAAGTGAAACATCAGGGCATGCTAGAGCGATAAAATTCCTGGATGGAATAAATGACAGTTTTATGGAGCAATTGGTTCATGAACTGATGAGAGAGGGAGCAATATTAGATCTAATTCTCAGTAAAGCACATGATTTGGTGAAAGAGGGTAATGGTGGTGGGGGACAGTATGTATATCCACAGCTCTAGCGCTAAATTTTCAAAAGGGAAATTTTGATAAAATGAGAAAAATAGAAAAAACTGAAAGGAGCAGCTACAAAGGTAAAAGGTGTGCAACAGGTATGGACATTGTTAAAAAATGCCATCCTAGAAGCATAGACCAGATATATTCCATGCATTAATAAAGGTAGAAGGAAGGCAAAATGATTACTGGCATGGTTAAAAAGTGAGGTAAAAGAGGCTATTTTAGCCAAAAGATCTTCATTCAAAAATTGGAAGAAGGATCCTTCAGAAGAAAATAGGATAAAGCATAAGCATTGGCAAGTTAAATATAAGACATTGATAAGATAAGCCAAGAGAAAATTTGAAAAGAAGTTGGCCATAGAGGCAAAAACTCACAATAAAAACTTTTTAAAACATATCTGAAGCAGAAAGCCTGCAAGGGAGTCAGTTGGACTGTTGGATGATCAAGGAGTTAAAGAGGCACTTAGAGGGAGCTGCAACAGAGAGGAGTGGGATACCATTGCCCTACCGGGAGAGACTCTTTTTTGACATCGTTACCCTTGGAACAGCTGCAGGTCTCGGCGGCTGCCCCGACCCGGAAGGAGGTCCCTCGGTCACGTGAGCAGTTCGTGTCTGCTGCTATAAAATCAAGCGGCAGACACTGGAAGTTGGGAGCTGCAACAGAGAGGAGTGGGATACCATTGCCCTACCGGGAGAGACTCTTTTTTGACATCCTTACCCTTGGAACAGCTGCAGGTCTCGGCGGCTGCCCCGACCCGGAAGGAGGTCCCTCGGTCACGTGAGCAGTTCGTGTCTGCTGCTATAAAATCAAGAGGCAGACGGCGCACGCTGCCTAAGCCGCGCGCTCCGTAAGGGGCGCGCGGCTTGGTCCGGCTTAGGCCGGCGAAGGCATACAAGGCGCCAGGAACTTTGCACTAGTGTAGTGGTTACCAGTCCTTACATCTTATTCCGACACCTGAGGATTAACAGAACTGTGAGTAGATCCCCGGCTCATTGATAAAGCTTATTTGAAACGATGCCTCACATGAAACGTAAGGGAAAGGTCAGGCAGGAGTCCTCAGTACCTGCCAGACCGAATCCCATACAAGCAATGATTACAGGTTTCTACTCACCGTCGGGAGTTATAACTCCGGAGAGGCCTATTATGGAGGTAGAAAAAGAGCAAATTTCTCCTTCATCAGGCGAAGTGACTCTTAGTCCCGGGGCACCAACAGTACTGATTCCCCCTCGGTCTACCGGCTGTGCCACTGAACCAGACTTTTCAGACATACGGAAGTCGATGTTACTGGAAAGTCCTATTGAGGAGGTACAGGGTATAAAGCCAGTGTGTGTGAGTGTGCTCGAAGGAGCAGCGGGTCCATCATCAGAGGGAGAATATATTGTCGGGGGAAATAAGAAACCCGACGGGAGAACAAAAATTGCTGGAGAACTTAATTCCTCTCCCGATAATGGGAACTTTGACAGACAAGGAACTATTGTTCAAAATGTTCTTTCCTCAACCCCTACTTATGTAGTGTCTCCTCCCAAACAGGTTTCCCTAGAAATGCTATGGCAAGCAATAACGGCTTTACAGACTAATATTACAAATTTAAATGTAAATATTAAGGAGATGCAAAATGTGATATTAAATATAAATCCATTGGTTACTAGTAACAGCTCAACATTAGTAAGAGTAGAAGAAGAATTAAATTTGGTAAAAAATGTGCAGGCTAGTATTATCAAAGGTGAAAACATCATAGCTAAAAAAGTGGAGTCTTTGGAAAATGAAGTTCGATATTTAAACCTTAGGATAATTAATTTTCCTAAGTGTAAATTAATTTCAGTAAGAGAACAATTAAAAAATTATTTTTTGAATATCCTCTCATTATCATCTGAAGAGTTACCTTCTATAGCTAAAGCTTATTTTATTGCACAGAATAGCCAAAATGGAAATATAAATCAAGATCAGCAGGAGTTAACTTTAAATGTCACAGAATTAATTGAGACATCTCTTAGTGCCCAAGTGGAGAATAGGGGTACCCTCGTGGTAAAATTTTCTCGGTCCGAGGACAGAGATAAAATTCTTAAGGTCTATATGTCAAATAGGACCTCGCTCTACTTGGGCCAGAGAATCTGGATCTATCCAGACATAGCAAGGGACACCCAAGTTAGGCGGAAAAAATTTATTACCTTAGCAAACATAGCTAAAACTTATGGGATACGAACTGTAATAAGATTTCCCTGTAAATGTCTGATGTGGGTGAGGGGGAAAAAATATATATACTATGAACCTTCTGATTTGGAAAAATTCTTAGAAGGCCAAAGGGCCCGAGGTGATGAGGAAAGCAATGTTAGCCAGCAATAACTGTTTGGTTTGGTAAATTGGCCTGACCAGTTTCTGTTATTATATGATTGTATTAATTTTTTCCTTAGAATTATGCTCATTAGCAGCTCCCCCATATTGTTTGGTAAATGGGAAGGGGAGATTTGTTTTATGTAATGCTAATTTGAACTGTTGGGAAGTAATTAGAACTATGTTAATCCCCTTTCCTTGAAAATAATTTCATTGTATGGAATTATAATAGATGTTTTGATTTTTGTTTTGTGAATTAAAATCAGAAATAAAGAATTAAAAAAAAAAAAAAAAAAAAAAAAGAGGCACTTAGAGAAGATAAGGCCATTGCAGAATGATTAAATGGTTTCTTTGCTTCAGTGTTTACTGAATAGGATGTTGGAGAGATACCTGTTCCAGAGAAGGTTTTCATGGGTGATGATTTTGATCAACTGAACCTATTCATGGTGAAACTGGAAAATGTGGTAAGCCTGATTGACAAAATGAAGTGTAGTAAATCACCTGGACCAGATGGTATACACCCCAGGGTTCTAAAAGAACTAAAAAATGAAATTTCAGAACTATTAGTAAAAATTTATAACCTATCATTAAAATCTTCCAGTGTACCTAAAGGTTGGAAGATGGCCAATGTAACCCCTATATTTATAAAGGGATCCAGGGGTGATCCGGGAAACTATAGACCGGTTAGCCTGACTTTAGTGCTGGGAAAAATCATGGAAACTGTTATAAAGAATAATATTACATAACATTTAATTAGACATGGATTGATGGGACACAGCCAACATGGATTCACCCAAGGGAAGTCTTGCCTCACAAATCTCCTACATTTTTTTGAAGGGGTGAACAAACATGTGGACAAAGGTTAACCAGTAGATGTGGTATATTTGGATTTCTAGAAGGCATTTGACAAAGTCCTGCATGAGAGACTTCTAAGAAAACTAAAAAGTCATGGGATAGGAGGAGATGTATTTTTGTGGATTGCAAGTTGGTTAAAAGAAAGGAAACAGAGAGTAGGATTAAATGTTTTCACAGTGGAAAAAGGTAAACCGTGGGGAGCCTTATGGATCTGTACTTGAACCGGGGCCTTTTAATATATTTATAAATGATCTGGAAAGGTGTACGATGAATGAGGTGATCAAATTTGTGGGCGACATAAAATTATGCAGAGCAGTTAAATCTCAAGCAGACTGTAATGAATTGCAGGAGGACCTTGTGAGACTGAAAGATTGGGTTTCCAAATGTCAGATTAAATTTAATGTGGACAAGTGCAAAGTGATGCATATAGGAAAAAATAACCCTTGCTGTAGTTACACAATGTTAGGTTCTAACTTAGGAGTTTCCACCCAGGAAAGAGATCTAGGCGTCATACTGGATAATACATTGAAATCATCGACCCAGTATGCTGTGGTGATCAAAAAAGCAGACAGAATGTTAGGAATTATTAGGAAGTGAATGGCAAATAAAACGGAGGATGTCATAATGCCTCTGTATCGTTCCTTGGTGAGACCGCACCTTGAATACTGGGGTAGATTTTATAAAAGTACGTCCGCGTGTACTTTTGTTTGTGCATCAGGCGCAAACAAAAGTACGCCGGATTTTAATAGTTATGCGCATAGCTACGCATATCCTTTAAAATCCGGGGTCGGCGCGTGCAAGTCTGCCCAAAATCGGTAGCCTGCACGCGCCGAACCGCGCAGCCTGCCTCCATTCCCTCCATGGCCCCTCTGAAATCAGTGCGGCCTCGGAGGGAACTTTCCTTCCACCCCCCCCCCGCACCTTCCCCTCCCTTCCCCTACCTAACCCACCTCCCCAGCCCTATCTAAACCCACCTACCTTTGTTTTAAAAGTTACGCCTGCCAGAGGCAGGTGTAACTTGCGCACGCCGGTTAGCTGGCTGGCACGCGATTCCCCGAACCGGGAGCTGTTTCGGGGGCCTCGGCCATGCCCCCGGGCCAGAACCACACCCGTGGCCCCGCCCCAGAATGACGCGCCGCCATGACACGCCCCCCCGACAGCCCCCCCCCCCCCAGGAAAGTCCTGGGACTTACGTGCATCACGGGGCTTGCGCGTGCCGAGCCTATTCAATATAGGCTCGGCACGCGCAGGGGGAACTTGGGGCAGGTTTTCGGAGGGAACGCGCGTATCTTACATGTGTACCCCTTTGAAAATCTGCTCCACTTTGTGCAATTCTGGTCACCACATCTCAAAAAGGATATAGCTGCATTGGAGAAAGTGCAGAGAAGGCGACCAAAATGATATGGGGCATGGAACGGCTGCCCTATGAGGAAAGGCTAAAGAAGTTGGAGCTGATTAGTTTGGAGAAGAGACTACTGAGGGGGATATGATAGAAGTCTACAAAATCATGAACGAACTTGAACAGGTTAATGTAAATTGGCAATCTACTCTCTTAGATAATAGAAGCACCCAGGGGCACTCCATGAAGTTAGCAAGTAACTTATTTAAAATAAATCAAAGAAAATTCTTTTTCACTCAGCGCATAGTTAAATTCTGGAATTCATTGCCAGGGGAAGTGGTTTCAGCAGTTAGTGTTACTGGGCTTAAAAAAGGTTTGGATAAGTTCCTAGAGGTTAAATCCATAAACTGCTATTACGGTAATTAATAAGCAATAGCAGCTTGTGATCTATCTAATGTTTGGGTACTTGCCAGGTAAATGGGATTTGGATTGGCCACTGTTAGAAACAGGATACTGGGCTTGATGGACCCTTAGTCTGACCCAATACGGCATTTCTTATGTTTTTATGTTCTTATGGAAGCACAGATAGGAGCCCACAGTGATAGAATTAAAAAAAAGAGAGAGAATTTTTGTTTTTAGGTCTTGACCACAGGTTGGCATGGGACCTTGTTATATCATGCCAAGGGGGTAGCCCCACCTGAAGCAGCCTAGTAAAATAACCAGTTAATAAGAGCCAGATAGGCCAGAAAGTTTTTTTTGTTTTTCTGTAATTTACCTTCCCCGGAAACTCATCAAGCTTGCAGATTGCATAGGTGAAAAAGCAGATGGTACATGTCCTGACAGAGCGCCAACAGAAGCTACAGAAAGCTATAAGTTTACATGAACAGATCACCCAACAGGGGATGCTAGCACAAATTGCTCAAGCCATGCAAGCTACTATAACGCAGGTGAAACCGTTACCTCACATCCTGTTTATGATGAAGGCAGGCGTGGACCCAGACATCTTCCTGAAAAACTTTAAAAGGACCGCCCGCCTGTCGGGTTATCCAGAAGTCAATTGGAACACATTCCTGGCAAATTTGCTCATGGTAAAAGCCAAGCAGCCTTTCGAGCGGCCAACCAGGATAGAAGGGTCACCTATGAAGAAGACCTGCCTGCCATCCTGGAAAGAACTGGGTATAACTCAGAAACATCGGCAGCAGTTCCAGTGGAGAACCCTACAGCCTGGTGAAAGCCCCCAAAACCTATTCAATTGCCTGAAAGATGCTGGCTGGAAGTGACTGCAGCTGTAGGCAAAGACTGGCCTTGAGGTAGCCAAGCAGGTACTTCTAGAACAGTTCCTGGATGAGCTTGAAAGGGCCATGTGGAATTGGGTCTGCCAACACCCAAGGGCTCACTTTGGAAAAAGCAATAGAAGTGGCAGATGCCTTTCACTAGGTACAATTAATGCCAGACATGGTATGTGTTATGGAAGTGGACCCTTGGACCAAGGTGAGGTTGACGCTACCCACAGGGAGTAGCCCTGCAGTTCCTCACTTTCAGCAGGTGAGGCTGGCTGGAGCAAAGGCCCAACAAGAACTTCGCCAATACCAGTCCTCATTCCCCTTAGGTTGAGCCCTCAGATGCCAGGGCCGGCCGGACTTTGGTACAAGCCTCTGTGAAGGGATGAATTTGTCACAGGAGAGATAGTTGGCCAGTAGGAAGAGAACAAAGTCAATCCAAGCAGAAGTCAGGGCAGGCAGCAGACAGCAGAGATGAGAGCAGGCCGAGGTCAGGGCAGGCTGCATTCAACAAGATGAGGAGTGAGCAGTAGTCACAAGGCAGGTGGAAGTCCATGTGGTTGAGAAGAGATCCAAAGTCAAGCCAGGAATCCAAATAAAGACAAAGCTGGGGGTCCAAGCCGAGCTCAAGCCAAGGAGTCAATCCGTGCGAAAGAAGGCAAGGTGGAACATCAGGAAGACACCAAAGTCAGAAAAGGGACCACAAGATGAGTACACAGAAACTCTGAAGAAGCAGAAAGGAACCAGGAACACAAACACAAGGCACTGGAACAGAAGCAGGATCAGGAACCAGGTGCGATGTGGCAAACCGCTACTCCGAGGAGTTTGACCTATTGCCGAGGTGTCTGAGGCAGGGCAGAGCAGGCCTTATATAGGAAGAGGCCTTTGATGTCATTCAGGGATGCCACGAAGGATTTCCCTCCGCAGAACCTTTAAAAGTGCCCAAGAGATGAGCACGCGCCTACGGATGCCCTGCTCAACTGAGCGGCATTCCTAGTGTGACACGTCGGGCCTGCATGATAGCCAGCTGTGTCTTTACCCACCCCCTGCTGTAAGTACTTCAAATACTTCCACATTTGTTAATCATTTCATAATCATTTATGCTCCCATTTTCTGCTTTAGGTAGCTCATCCAGACACAATGGTATAAGGGACTCTGAGAATATATTTAGTACAAACAAAGGAGTGCATTTACTTATGCTGACAATGAAAAGAAAAAGAATAGATAAAAAAAAGTTATGTAAAATGAGAAATCTGTGAATTGCAGATTGGAGTGCAATCCTCCTTCAAACAGCTTACTTGTTTTATTCACTTAGGGGTAGATTTTAAAAGGTTGCGCGCGGGCGTACATGTGCGAGCACATTACCCGGTGCGCGCACATGTACACCCGATTTTATAACTTGCGCGTGCCTGTGCCACGCTGCCTTTCCCCGTTCTCTTCCCCCTAGCCTAACCTTCCCACCCCTTCCCCTAACCTTTCCCCCCCAGCCCTACTCTAACCCCTCAAAAATTATCTTACCTTTTGCGCCTGCCTCCGGGCCTCTGGCCTCGCCCACATCCTGCTCCCGGACCGCCCCACTCCACCCCCTGGACCGCCCCTTTAGTAAAGCCCTGGGACTTTCATGCGTCCCGGGGCTTTACGCGCTTCGCCGGGCTTTTTTAAAATAGGCCTGGCACATGTAACCCTTTTAAAATCTGGTCCTTAATTGCTAATCCTATATTTTTTTTTTTATTAGTTCTGCCTAGATCTGCAGTGATGATAAACTCTCCTTATGTGACTCATAGATATTTAAAAGTGCATAAGAAAAGTTGCTTTCTAAAATGATTTGTTTCCAACTCATTGTTTACTCTTTATTAAACATCAATGTTATGCAAAATCCCTTATCTGTGTTTTTTTTTTTTAGGTGTAAACATATCAAAAATTTGCTCAGGTTGTATTTCAGAGCATCTAAAACTTTAAGGCTTCTGGAAACCTATGCGACTCCAACCATGAATTTTTCTATCTGGACCATTCTAGAAGCTTCTTACCACTCTTGCCTTAAAGTGTGTAATGTCTTTATTGAGTGCTGCATACTGCATAATCTGACTATCCAGCATCTTTGGCCTTTGCCAGAAGTTGCAGATTTGCAAGTGAAGACAGCTGGTGCCGAGGAGGCAAGCGAAGGAGAGAGAGCAGTTGGTACGGTTACATTCCAGAGATTCCATGTTGTGACTCAGTACTTTAGCTGATCTGTGGAAGGAAAGTATGAAGATATAAGAGAGATAATGTGGTTTTGGATGGCACGGTTGTGTATGAGAATGTGTGTGTCTCTGTATATGTTAGAATAGTACTATTCCCAAAGTATATGTATTATATGTATGCCTTGTATTCTGAGGTATTTATACATTGTAAATTTAGGTGTTTATTTCCAGCTAATTAGGGGCTCTTTGAGAATACAAAATATCAGTGTTTATTGGTGTTTTCATGGCACAGAAAATATTGCTGGGTATCTTTCCTGGGTGAACTAAATGCACCCAGATGAGGCATCATCAGTGCAGAAAAGGCACAAAAACTGTGGAGGATCCAAGGCAGGCAAGGGAAAAGGTGAGAGACCACTAGGAGAAGTCTTGTTGTTCTATTTTTTTGCATTGGGGTATTTATTGGTTAAAACCTAAATTCAGAAGCCCTAATTATGTGCAAGACCCTTGGATCCCTGTGGTAGACTGTTCAAAATTGGCAGCACAGTTCTCGAGATTCTGCGAATCTGCAGTGATTCTGTTAGCATTATGTAAACCAGCATAAAATTGAGCATTTCTTAATATGAAAAAAACCCTAAAATCTTTTATTGAAAGATTTTTAAATATAGAATATTTTCAATTTATAAAAAAATTTCTTACGAAAAAAAGAGCTAGCCACCTTATATTTATTTCAAAAAGCAAAACAAAAAGGTGTTAGCCATTCCAAATTATTCCTTAGAAAAATTATTTTGGGAATGGTATCAGATTTTTATGTTCCTCAAACTCTTAATCCACAGGCTCTTGCCCGCAATGGGCTGCAACCTGTATCATTGGTAAAGCACCCTAGATCACCTCATTTACCTTCTACCAACTACAAAAATAGTGCAAAATCTATTTTAAAAATCTTGTATTATTTATATATTTAATTAATACAGTTTTAACCTCTCTATAATTCCTTATTTTTATACATGAATCCGCCTTTAATCTAACATCCTTAAAGGCAAAGAAACTCAAAATGTGTAAAAAACATTTTACTTATCTTCTACATTTTAGCTGTTTTGTATCACTTCATGGCCCAAAAGCTCAAAGATTGAGCGACTGCAGTTAAAAAAACAACAACAACATTGCTAATGTTTCGGCGCCCCCATGTGCTTTCTTCAAGGGACCAAATCACACAATCTCTGTGTTACCCTCTGTGGGCCCTGCTCAGCTTCCAACAAAACAACTAAAAATATAGTAGATAAGTAAAATGTTTTTCTTACTTAATGAACTTCTTTGCCTTTAAGGATGTTAGGTTAAAGACAGATTCATGTATAAAAAGAAGGAATAGTAGTAGAGAGGTAAAACTGTATTAATTAGATATATAAATAATAAAATAGTTTTAAAATAGTTTTTGCAGTAGTTTTGTAGTTGGAAAAAGGTAAATGAGGTGATCTAGAGTGCTATACCAGTGATACAGGTTGCAGCCCAATGCGGGCAAAAGCCTGTGGATTAAGATTTTGAGATTAAAAAAAATGTTTCTTGACATTTGTGATCATTTTGTTCTTCTTTTCGATTTTCTTACCTCCTTTCACTTCTTTCATCCTCTACTTTTGCTTTTATGGCTATCTCTCCTTTTACTCTCTTTTGTCTGTTTCTCTTATTCTCTCTTTCATCAGTTTGAATCCCACCTGTCCCCCTTTCTCCTCCTCTCACAACCAGTTTGGCTGAAGATCTTCAGCTTAGGAAGGATCCAATTAGAGTTTTCTGAAATTACCTCCTAGGAATTCAAACATGCTCTATAGGGATCTAGATGCATTAGGCCTACATGATATTTAAATAACATGTATAGTCCACTAATCAGAATGGCTTGAACTCGGCAGGTTACAATATATACAATAAGTAAGAACAAATAGGGATGTGCCTTCATTTTAAATGAAATAGACAACGGCAACAAAATTATCTATTTTGTCTTGTTTCTGGAGCAACCCGAAATGAAAAAAAATTGGCAAAATTTCATGGAATTTCAAATTTCGTGTTAGTGAGCACTAACGAGATTTAGGGGCCAATTTTAAATGTTATGTGCATGGGGTACATTTGTGCACGCTACCCGGCTACCCCCGAACCGCCGCCCCGCCCCGGCCCACCCTCGAATCACCACCTTGCCCCAGGCCCTGTCCCCGGACCGCCCATTTTTGGAAGCCCTGGGACATACGCACGTCCCAGGATTTGCTCGCACCGCCGAGCCTATGCAAAATAGGTTTGACGCACGCAGGGGTAGGTTTTCAGGGGTTATGCACATATCTTACGCGTGTAACCCTTTGAAAATCTACCCCTTAGTGCTCTCTAATCTCATGTTAACTAAAGTTAGTGCGCATTAACAAAAAATGTTACCAATAAGTTAAAAATTGTTCCCAGTGCACGGACATGGACGTGCCAATTTTATAACATGCGCGCCTGGTGCATGCATGTTATAAAATCCGTTGGCCATGAGAACATGTGCACTGGATTTTAAATTCCGTGCACACATGTACGGGCAGCATTTGCTGGGGCGCCGAATTTTGCATTGATACGCGTGGCAAGGCAATTGGGCCTCCCCCAGTTCTCGCTCAGTCTGCTCCAATTAAGGAGCGGACTGGGAGGGAACTTCCCTATCCTTCCCCCTCTCCACCCTGACCCTTAATTCTAGCCTAATTAGCCCTTTTTTTTTGTTTTGAAACTTACCTGCTCTGATGAGCAGAAGTAAGTTACGTGTGCCGGCCAGCTGCCAGCGTGTACTTCCCTGGGACAGTGGCTAATGGCTGCTGTCCCGCCCAGACTACACACCCCAGCCCTTTTTTTAGGGCCTGGCACTTGTGCGCATATGGGCACTTACGCACGTGACTGAGCCCTTTTGAAAATGCACGCGGCGTGTGCGGGGCCGGGCCATGCATTTAAGTGCTCATTTTTACACGCGTGGCCATTTGAAAATTCAGCCTTAAGTCTACTTGGTAAATAATAGTTTATTTACTTCTTCAGGAATTTGTCCAAAACTTTTTTTTTTTTATTTATGAATTTTCAAATTACATTTGAAGAAGTACCCTAGAAAATACAAGCAGAGATAAAGGAAATAGTCAACTAACAATAACAAAGAACCTAGAATTCTAACAATTATCTCTGTATACCAAGTCCTCAATGCGTGGATCCATTCTCTCCCACTGGAATATTTTATAGATAATAAGGAAAATGTAATCTGACAAACAGGAAGCTACAAATAAATGATCGAGTTTAGCTACAGACATGTATGCGCTCATTCAGGAGCTATAGGAGAAGAACTGGATAAAGATGGCACTTTATCCTTCTGAAAATTGGAGAGCTATAAAGGAGAAAAGAAAACAGGTGGAATTCTGATATTTGATTACACATTTGCATGGATATTTTAATAGAAAAAGGGCACCCAAATGTAAAACCTGGGGCCTCAATCAAAGAAATTGTTTTCTCTTCTTTTGGGTACTCCTTGCTAAATCTGGAAAAAGTCTCTAAACAATGTCGGAAAAACATCCGTAAAA
The DNA here is from genome assembly GCF_901001135.1 of Rhinatrema bivittatum. Lineage (NCBI taxonomy): Eukaryota > Metazoa > Chordata > Amphibia > Gymnophiona > Rhinatrematidae > Rhinatrema > Rhinatrema bivittatum. Next base: position 642,396,856 of record NC_042616.1, on the reverse strand, counting down.
TCCATTCTTTGTCTGACTTTTGCAGAAAGGAAACAATTAATGTAGATGGTTTAACTTGTTCTTTTTGAGTCATTTTCAGAATATTAGTAATATCTAATTCAGGTAATATAGGTGTAAGAACCTGAAATCCTTTTTGAGGAGCTGAATCCTTCTTGAATGGAAGAATATAGTAGATTCTAGGCACCAAAGGAAGTGCTTGTTCAGAAATTTTCAAAATCTGAGTAAGATATTTTTTCCACATGTCTCTAGGTGGAGCCAGAGGATCCTTAGGAAAATTTATAAATCTAAGATTCTTCCCCTTTATTGATTTTCTAGTTGCTCCATCTTATTAGTTAACATCTGATTTTCTTTAATAATATTTTGCTGTAAATTAGAAAAGTCTTTAAACTCTTCTTCTAAAGATGCACGAGAAATTTTATTTTCTACCACTGATTTTTCCACTGTTTTAAAATGAGAGTCCATATGACTGAGAAAAACAGCAATTGGACTCAACTGTTGGAACAAATTACCATTCAAAGTTTGAATCACGTCCCATATTATATCTAGGGAAATTATTTCAGGTCTGACCAACCCTTTCTTAGGTAGAGAAGAAATTCCCTCTCTGGCTGCTGAAAATCTGTGCTGCCAGCGGCCTTCCCATGAATGGCAGGGAATCCAGGAGGCCCTGGTGAACCACCCAGAGCACTCCTGCTCTCCAGGCTCAAGATGCGTTCTTCTTCTTCTTCACTTTATAGTGAAGTACAGAGCCGGCTGGAGAGTCGTGCCTCCACCGGATTTTCTGGGACCTCTGATCTTCTGGGGACAAAGTTGTTTGCAGCTCCTGCGGGGCAGTAGGTTCTCCTTCCTCCCGTACACCCTGCTGTGAGCCAACTACCGGAACTAAAGCTTCCCGGACCACATGAGCGTCCATTGGTCCCTGGAAAGGTAAAGCCGGGGAAACGGGTAGAGCCTCACACTCTCTGGTCCGCCGTTTCCTGGCTGAATGCGGCATAATAGAGTAGGTTAAATATAGGGCTAGTAGGAGCGACCTCGGGCGCATCTAGTCAGATCTGCCATTTTGGATCCCCCCAAAACTTTTAAAAACTTAAAAAAAACTTTTTAAAACTCAGCAACATTAATTGCCTTAACCACATTCTCTGGTAAATAATTGCAGAGCTTAACTGAGTGAAAAAGAATTTTCTCTGATTTTGTTTTGAATGTGCTACTTACTAATTCATGGAGTGTCTCCTAGACTTTGTGAAAGAATAAATAACTGATTTACATTTACCCATTCATTTCCAGTCATGATCTTAAAGACCTCTATCATATCCCCCCATAGCTGTCTCTTCTCCAAGCTGACCAGACCCAACCTCTTTAGCCTTTCCTCATATGGGAGGAGCCATGCCATCTCCTTTATCAGTTTGGTCACCCTTCTCTGTACAATGCAACTATATTTTATTTTTAGATGCGGACACCATAGAAACTATTCCACCAAAACTTTATATCTAATAGTTACTATTCTTCCAATTATTATAATCACATTGAATAACAATATATTGAACAGAATTACCATAGTCACATGGTAATCGATATTTAAATGCATGACTTTAAAATCGCAATCAGAAAAGTTATGTCACAATCCCAGTGTAAAATAGGCAGTTATTTTCCATACTTTTTCTAGAAGGGCAGAATATTGATATAGAAAAAAAGAAAATGTACCTATATCCATATTACAGGACCAGTATTTGTTGTAATTAACAATATTTGCTTTAAATAATTTATAAAATTAATTTCCATTTTCTGTCACTGCCTGTCAGCTAACAGGGGTGCCTCCTCTCTGCCTTTCTTTTGTAGCCATATGACTCAATGTGTCACATAAAACATTAATTGACTGACAATGACATTATAATAAAGTGCAAACCTATTTCACTGGATTAAAACCGTTTCTCTGGTAATCCAGGCCAGGTTTTTCACTGAATAGCCAGGAGTTTAGAAAAGCTGCTATGGAAAGCCCTGAAACAAAAAGATTGATAAGGTGAAGAATGCTACTGTAGGCCTCTTCTATTGCCTAGCATCTAGCTATGGCCAGGTACAGTGACTCCCTTACCTAGGGAGTAAGATGGGCAGTTAGAAAAGGTTTGATGCTGCTCAAATTGATAAAAATAGAGCAAAGGGAGATTTCTATACATTTTCTGCAACAGCTCTGAGACTCTTAAGTCAGAGTCTATCCTGAGAAGGACACTGAGGGAGTTTGACTAGTACTCAAACTTTCTGCCAGAACATTTAATCTTCCAGCCTGAGAGAGATTACTGAGAACTATAGCTCCTAAATATGTCAGACTGACATGAAACTACAGGGGTAGATTTTTTAAAAAAGCGCGTTCGCGTACTTTTGTTTGCGCACCAGGCGCAAACAAAAGTACGCTGGATTTTATAAGATACGCGCGTAGCCGCGCGTATCTTCTAAAATCCTGGATCGGCGCGCGCAGGCTGCCAATTTTGGGCAGCCGGTGTGCGCCGAGCTGCGCAGCCTGTCTCCGTTCCCTCCGAGGCCGCTCCGATGCTGTCTATCTTTTGCCCCAAAATATTTATTTATTTATTTGTCGAGTTTTATATACCATCATTTGGATTCATCATAAAGCCATCATAACGGTTTACAAAAATACGAAGGTTACAAGGTTAAGGGGATTAAAAGGGTTTCAAAAAAGGTTCAAACAGTTGTTAAACATAGGGGAATCATATGCTAGCTAGTTACTGTTCTGTTTTACGTTTCATTTCTTGGTTATAATCTAAAACGATTCGCGGTAGGAGATCGCTCCCGGACCCCCGCTGGACCCCAAGGGACTTTTGGCCAGCTTGGGGGGCCCTCCTGACCCCCACAAGAATTGCCAAAAGTCCAGCGGGGGTCCGGAACAACCTCCTGCAGTCGAATCGTGTTGCCGTACGGCCGGCACCAAAATGGGTCAGGAGGCCCCCCCAAGCTGGCCAAAAGTCCTGAGGGTCCAGCGGGGGTCCGGGAGCGATCTCCTACCGCGAATCGTTTTTCCGTATGGCAGGCGCCATTTTCTGTATGGAAAAACGATTCGCGTGCAGGAAGTCGTTCCCAGACCCCCGCTGGACTTTTGGCAAGTCTTGTGGGGTCAGGAGGCCCCCCCAAGCTGGCCAAAAGTCCCTGGGGGTCCAGCGGGGGTCCGGGAGCGATCTCCTACGCTCCTGACGTCGGGAGACAAAAAAACAAAATGGCGCCGGCGCTACCTTTGACCTGGACAGGTCAAAGGTAGCGCCGGCACCATTTCTACAACGCACGGAGGTCCGAGAGTAAAAGATCACACCGGGACCCTTCCTCTGGACCCCAGGTAATTTAAGGCATTTTGGGGGGGTTCGGGAGGGTGGGGGATTTATTTTAAAGGGTCGGGGTGGGTTTTAGGGTTGTTTTAGTATGCCGGTTTTCCCGCCCTCCCCCTTCCCCTCCCCCTTTCCCCGATTTACGATTTTTTGATGATAAATCGGGGGAATTGTTATTGTATCGCGGCTCTAACGATTTTTGACGATTTAAAATATATCGGACGATATTTTAAATCGTCAAAAAACGATTCACATCCCTAATGCTGACACCCTCATAGAGAACTGTTGGGAACACAGAATTCCCCATAGGTAATGAGTGTTAAAGAACCTCAACTCTAAGTAGAAAATGAAGATTTTCTTACACAATGGAATGCTATCCTTAACAAATGTAGTTTAGACCTTATGGTTCTAGATATTAAAATGGCACAACATTGTGTTGAGATTTTGAAATCTGAAATCACAACGGTGTCTTCTGCTCTTCAGACGAATATGACTGATGACTGTTTTTCAGCACAATTTCAGTCATTGCAGGAGAAACTAGACATTTTCAAATCGGATCTAAAGAAATCCAAATGGGACATATTACAGAGAGATGAAAGTGATTACCATAAAGATTCAATTTATCTCTGGATTCATTCAGCTGTGAATAAAACTATACAAAGACAGATAAAAACAACGACAATTCTTCAGGAGAGGAGGACTCCTGAAACAAAGGAAATACATTTTCTACATCTTGATTTTTAGCATAAGGCAAGCACTCGAGCAACAGGGGTCCTCATTATTATGGAATGGACAGATATCCCAGTGCACCAAATCCTTTGGATCTAACAATGTACAGAACAATGTAATCTCAAGCCAACTTGAATCTACAATAATTCATTTATCTTCCATTCCCTTTCAGTTGCACAACATACAGTATTAGCGAAGGGTTTATCATATCTACCAACACCTACATTAACAGTTTTGATATTAAAGTAAGTTTATAGCAGTTTAATTGGACCTTAAAGATTAAACCTTTTTTTTCTCCTCAACAAATTTATATGGGATATGATGATTCTATTCTGAGCAATCCTTCAACTTGGGTACCACCAGGTCCAGAAGATTCAGTTATTAAAACATTTCAACTTTGAGTTTCTGAAGATATTAAGAAGATCAGTATGACAGATTTGAGGAGTTTTTATAATTTGACCAAATACAATTTCCAGGTTCTTAGGGAACTACAGTTCTCTTTGCAGATTATTATCAAATTCACAGATAAAAGGGGAAAGATAGTGATTATGGATGGCAATACTTATAAAGCAGAAGTGGAACATCAGCCTGTCAAAACCACATATTATTGTCTTCATTCAGGAGTTCCAAATATCAGAATTACAGGAGATTATTAGTTTAGTACTACACACAGTACTAACTTCTGGATTCCTCACAGCAAAAGAGGTGGCTTTTTTGAAATTGAAGCACCCATGCATTCTGGTATTTTACATTATGCCAAAAATTCATGAAACACCCCCTCCCAAGGGAGAGGGAGGTAAATAACATGCTATCATTTAAGTGAACTGCAGCAGAACAAAAGAGGGCAATGCAATTATGTAACATGAGCCACCAGCCCAGGAAAACCAGAGTGAGATTGAAAAGGTTGCCAGATTCCTCACTGTGAAAGTGCTTAAATGATCATTGAATAGATGATTCAGAGACTAAGGTATGAGATTTGCATGTCCCAGCCCCCTTGACTATGCTGGTAACTTTCAGTGAAATATCACTTTAAAAACAAAGATAGCAAAATCCTAATTTATAAAACTTTGATTGAAAAAGACTGAGAGAGGGATTTGTGAGAGAAATGTACTGAAAAACAATTTTAGGAAGCAAACAGATTCTCACCCTGTCTAACAAGGGACATCAGAGCCCTTGGGTACCTAGTTCGCAGACAACAACATAAAAAAAAAAAAAGGCTAAGCAGGATGGAAGGGTTTGTACATATGCTCTTTTCATAGTCCTGCCTGGATCTTAGCCTTTTTGCTGAAAGGAGGTAATCTCTCCAGGATGGGTAACAGCAAATGACTGGAATTGAGGTTATCTGGGCTGAAATCACTGAAGCTGAGACTGCTAAGTGCCTAAATTACAGACAGGCCAATGCACCGTTAGCCCCCATTTGGACACACAATTTTGTTGTGCTATTATTACCCCTTGTACAGTAAGGGGTAGTAATAGTGTGTGGAAAATGCGCGGCCAGTGCCCCTGAAACTAATAGTGCTCATCACATGCGAATGCATGTTGATGAGCCTATTACGTATTCACCTGCAATACAGAAAGCAAAATGTGTGGCCAAGCTGCATATTTTGCTCTCAGGAGTTAATTTCAGATGGCACCGGGCAAGTGTTCAGAAAAGCAGAAAAATAGCGATATTAAGTCGGAGGCCCCAAATTAAAAAAAATAAAAATCTTCTTAAAAAAAAAATCTGCCTGCGGCCCGCGGGTTGGAAAACAGATGCTCAGTTTTGCCAGTGTCCGTGTTCTGAACCCGTGGCTGTCAGTGGGTTCATGAACCGACGCCGGTAAAATTAAGTGTCGGCTGTTAGACCCGCTGACAGCCGCTGCTTCAGCCAATAAGGAGGCGCTAGGGACGCGATAGTGTCCTTAGCGCCTCCTTATTAGCGCGAGCCCTAATTTAAATACTGAATCATGTGCCCAGGAGAGGTGCCTGGTGTGCGTTGGGGGAGCGGGTGCTCGCCTTGGAGCGCCGGCTCTCCCGCGCAGTTTACTGTGTGGGCCTGAGAGGGAGAAAAGCTAAAGTACAGTAGCAAATCTGTAGGTAGAGTTGGGCCCCCCATGAGGAAGGGGACCCCAGTAGCAGATCCAGAGGTGGATTTGGGTCTCACATGAGGAAAGGGACCTTAACAGCAGATTGGGAGATGACCTTGGATCCCTCAGGAGTAAAGGGACCCTGGCAGTGGATTAGGTGGATTAGGTGGTGACCCTTTGCCTTTGGACTGTTCTGTCAACAAATACAGGGTACCATAATGGAGGCCACGATGGACTCCAACTCAGCTAACTTGTATATGGGCCATTTTGAGGAGACATGGCAAGATGATCATCCCTTTCAAAACCAGTTCATTATATGAAAATGCTACATAGATGATATTTTCATCTTATGGCAAGTTTCTATATGTTCTTTGCAACAATTTGGAATTTGGCTGAACAGTTTAGATGGTAATGTGAGATTTACTATGGAGATCCTTTTTTGGATTTGTTGATCATGAAAATACATGAAGGTTTTGCTATCACATTGTTCTAAAAGTCCACCAATTGCAATAATGTTTTGGGGTATGATAACACATACCCAAGAACATTAAAAAATAGCCTCCAGGTAAGTCAGTTCTTAAAATTACGCTGTAAGGGGTAGATTTTCAAAGGGGTACTCGCGTACGATACGCGCGTACCCCCCCCCCCCGAAAACCTACCCCAAACCCCCCCTGCGCGCTGCCGAGCCTATTTTGCATAGGCTCGGCAGCGCACGCAAGCCCCGGGACGCGCGTAAGTCCCGGGGCTTGCATGGAGGGGCATGTCGGGGGCGTGTTGGGGGGGCGTGCCGCGAGTGACGCGGCGTTTCGGGGGCGGACCACGAGTGATGCGGCGTTTCGGGGGCGGGCCCGGGGGCGTGGTCGAGGCCTCCGGACCAGCCCCCGGGTAGGGTGATGGCGCGCCAGCAGCCCGCTGGTGCGCGCAGATTTACACCTGCTTTCCTCAGGCGTAAATCTGCCAACAAAGGTAGGGGGGGTTTAGATAGGGCTGCCCCTTGCACATCTAAACCCCTTGGTTTAGATGTGCACCCCCTTGCGCGCGCCGACCCTGGATTTTATAGGCTACGCGCGTATCTTATAAAATCCAGTGTACTTTTGTTCGCGCCTGGTGCACGAACAAAAGTTCGCCCGCACGTACATTTAGAAAATCTACCCCTATTTGTACATCAGAAGAGGATTTCTGGGGCTTAGAATGAGATATGGCTGGATGATTTGCAGCTAGATGTTATCCTAAAAAGATAATCAGAAAAGCCTATGTACATGCAAAATTCTGCATCAGGAATGGTTATTTCTACCAAAATTGATTAATAAGGAAGATAAATTGATGTGTTTTATCATCTTCATCCAGAATAAATGAAATATGAGCAGCCTTTTTCCAGTAGTGGCATCTGTAAAAAGTCTATTCTGAATTCAAGGAATTCCCAAGGATTGCCTATGTACTCATGGTACTAATTTCCAAGATAAATTGTTTGCGCCAAACGCCCATGCAAAGTATACTGATCCAACATTAAGGGGTCAGCATCAACCACGTCAGAACTGTACTGTGTTGTGTCTCCTTAGATACTGACACATTATTGATACGCCGGATGAATTATACCATTATACTGCTCCAAAACACTGACTGCAAAACGAGAGGGTTAGTATATATCATTTTTTGCCGCTGTTTGAATGCATACATTGGCAAAACAATACAGAGTGCGAGGATGATTGAACTCAGCCGCTGTACAGTTCCATTAGTGACTCATTGTAAGGATTTTGAAGATTTTCAATTCTCTGTGATAGAGACATTATGCCCAGGGTGGCGTGGGGGAGACTTTGCGTTGTGATTATTACAAAGAAAACAATTGTGGATTCATCATCTAAAGACATTAGTTACCATAAGTTTACATATAGATATAGATCTCTTGCTTTTTGTAATTAACCTTCATTTTTTGAAAATGTCTTTAGGCAGTTTTTTTCATAAATTTATCTGAGGGTAAGTTTGGATTTAGTGCATTATTAAGTCAGCTTTGACTGATGTTATGTCCTGCTGAGTTTCTCAAGGATCCCCGCTGTCTCCTTTACATTTTAGCATTTTTATGCAGCCATTGGGACAGCTAATTCATAATTTAGGTTTTAGAGGCTATATTTATACAGATGATCTGCAATTAGTTTGTACATTAGGAAAGGATTTATTATTATCTTTGGACAAGGTTCAAGAAAGTTTAAAGATGCTGATAGATTGGATGTTAGAAAACAAATAAGTTTTAAATGAGGGAAAGACAGAATGTTACAGAGTTAGATAGTCCTTTATGGTTGGAGGTGGGTAAGATTGCTTGTGTCAGTACACCATTTGCCTAAACCTAGGGGTGCAGTATAATGAAAAATTATCTTTTGAGGTTCAGATTTCTTTTATGGTGTGGAGGAAATTGAGACAAAGAGAATTTTATGGGTGAATTTTAAGGCATTGTGGATAATAATACAGGCCTTAGTTATGCCAATTTTTTATTATTGCAATGGAGTTTTGATGAGAGTAACAATGAAGAACATGCAACAGTTTCAGGTAATGCAGAATAAGGCAGCCAGATTGATTTTTGGCTGCCCAAGAAGTTTCAATGCTAGACCACTTCTGAATGAATTACATTGGCTTACCATTAAGGAAATTTAAGATCATGACCATGATGTATAAGGTGATCCAGGATGAGGGAGATAGTTATTTATCTAGACAATAGCAGATGTACTGTTACAATTTCTCCCGTAGCTGGAGCTATGGGAGGCCTCTCACCTTTCTCCAGAGGCCACTCCGAAGCCGGGGCCTCGCCTGATCTGGTTGCCCAGGTTTTGCTCCATGGCCTGGGAGGCCTTCGACATCCTTGGGGCCTGCCTGAGGCCTGCTTCAGTCTTTGCCTGGACTTTCTGGTTTGGGCCACGTCCTTCTCCCTAGGGGTAGGCCCGCAGCTTTTCTCTCCAGTTATAGGGCCAGCCAGGTGTGGCCCATCTGAAACAGGAAATGATGTAAAGTCAGCTGTCAAGACTAAACTTGGCGAATGCATCTAACAATCAAGTCAGGGAATACCAATTAATGATTTCATGTAGACTCCAAGGAGCCACTGAGTCCCAATAAAAAATACAAAATTGTTCCCTTTTATTAAGAAGCACTTTTATGTCACCTCCTCTGTGAGGCAAATGTAGTTGTTCCAATACAGTCTTAAGTCCCGAAAACAAGGGGAGCCGTGATTTTGGCGGTGTTAATACAACTTCTATTCTTGATTAATCTAACCTTTTTGCTCCTTTTGGTCCATCCTATGTAGCTCAAATTACATGGACACTGTATCAAATAGATGACTGGCTGAGAAAAAAAGTTTGTACTGGAGCGAAGTGTCACTTTATGGTGTGACACAGGATGTTGCCACCAAGTGCCAGAAAAAGACAAAAAACACATGTCGCAAGTGCTGTAAGGAAAATGTCCCTGTACCAAAGACTCAGCATCCACCTGATGAACTGGCCTTGGGCTCGAATTTACCACCATGTTGCGGATATTATGTCCGCATGTAAAATAAATTCTTGGAAATGCTTGGAAGGTCTCATGCAAAGCCAGTACTGACCAGTGTGTCCATAAAATACCCACAATGTCCTTTGCATAATCCAAAACCCATAGTACACACATGAATTTATGGTCAGAGGATCTAGCTTTGTAAGATAATAGCAGCAAATGATTGGCAAATAAGGCTCTTTGATAAGCTTTTTTGACCATTGAGTGAGGATAACCCTTCTGTAAAAATCGTGAATACATATCACTTGATTGTAATTTAAATTAATCTGTAGACATACAGATCCATCTTAACCAGAGAAACTGACTAATCAGAAGGATGTCTTTCAATTTCTTAGGATGATAGCTGGAATAAGTAAGAAATTGGTTGCAATCTGTACTTTTTCTAAATAATGACATTACCAATTGATCTTTGTCTTTAGTAACAGTAATATCAAAAAATGAAATAGTAGTGCAATGAAAATCAATAGTAAATTTATGATGTTTAATATTTACTTTGTAAATTGTTATTTTCTTGTTATGATTTCTTGTTTTTTAATCTATTCTTCCCTACTGCCTTTGGTTAACCCCCCGCCCAGTTCTCCTTCCCTGTTGATATGTATTTTCCAAGCCTTCTGTTAATATGTGAACCGGTATGATGTCCCCACTAATACCGGTATATAAAAGTTTCTAAATAAAATAAATAAATAAATAAATGATGTTGATATGATTATCTAGCCATTCAAAAAAAGTATGTAATTGCTTCACTTAAGATATCCAAATAAAAAAGGCATCATCTATGTAACTCCACCAAAGAAGAATAGCTCAAAACCATACTGAATGGTATAGAAATCTTTCTTCAAAAGCTGATACATATAAATTGGCTACGTCTGGAGTTACTGTAGCCCCCATAGCAACACCCTGGACTTGGAGGTAATATGTGACCTCAAACAGAAAATAATTGTAAATATTACACGTTCTCATAAAGTAACCATAAATTCAGTGGGAACTCGGTGGGGTCTAGGATGAGTATCCAAAACTTCTCTATTAAAGTCCCTGCTTCAATTTGATGAATGTTGGTATACAAAGCCTTGATATCAAGAGTGACCAGTATACAATCACTAGGAAAATCGGACAAATCATATAATAAAGACAGCATATGAGATGTATCTTGCACAAATGATGTAGATTGTTGTACAAATGGTTTCAGAAAGACATCTAAAAAATTTGCAAAGGTTCCAAAATTGAACCATAGCTTGCCATGATGGGATGGCCGGGCGGACAATCAAGTCTCTTACGGATTTTGGGAACAGTGTGGAACATAGGAATAACTAGATTTGTAACTTTCAGTGCATGGGCTTCCCTAGAAGTGAGGAAGCCACTAAGTATTCCCTGCTCGACTAGATCAGCTATATGTGCCTGTAGTCTAGCAGTAGGTTCTTCATTGAGAGGGTGCTAGTATGTGGCATCTTGTAATTGTGCTTCTTATACATACTGAGATTTACTTAATTGTGCTTCTTATACATACTGAGATTTACTTTGTAACACTATAGCCGGCCCTTTATCTGCTGGTTTTACTACTACATCAGAATTGGCAGAAAGGGATACAAGTGCTTGATGTTGGGAGACTGTCCAATCATGGTTAACCTCCTTACGGTGTTTAAAAGCTGTACTTTCCATGTGTGCCAAATCTCAACGTTTTTATAGTTTTAACATTTTTTAAGTGTAAGAAATTCCTGGTTTCCTTACCAGAAGGAGTGTAATAACTAGCTGGGGAGGTTCAGAGAGTAGGTTGGATTTTGCTCCCCTATGTTGGAGAATGAGATAGTATAGCCTTATGGGCTGATTTTAAATGGCCGGCGTGCTTAAAAAAATGGTACATTTGCCGCTGTACCAGGGAAGGGAATCCTGGCGAGCGCAAGTTGCTACTGCTCTGTTGGAGCAGGAAACAACAAAATAAGAAAAAAAAAAGGTATGCAATAGGGTTTAGGGGGCGGGGAGGAGAGGGAAAGGGGACGGGAAGTTAGGGTAGGGGTAGGGAAGTTCCCGCCCTGCCCCTCCCCACCCAGACCATGCCCCCGGCCCACCCCCTTTTCAAGCCCTGGCAATTATGCATGTATCATCACTTACGCGTGTGGCCGGACCCTTTGGAAAATGCGCGCGGCACACACAGGGCCCAGCCACACACATATGTGACGATATTTGCACGTGTGACTGATTTAAAATTCGGCTGTATGTTTTAAGGAATTGGCTTCCAGAGAGAATCCGAGACTTTACTAGAAGAGTGGTTGCTCTAATGCTTGTGATGTGGTTTTCCTGGAAGGTGATGAGAGTTAGTTATTTATAAACCGTAACCCGTATTATTTAGCTGACCTCAGACTGTTCCATTTCTTGATTTTCTGTTTTGCATGAAATATCTCACACTACTCTGTTAACAAATTCAGAACATCAAAATTGTTAGTCTTGAGCATATTTTACTTATGCTTCTATTTTGTCCTTCAGAATGAGGGTGTTTTTGGACAAAAACCACCCTAGTATAATCAATCATCCTCAAGGAGGTAGGAGAGCCTGGCTGAGATTTTAGGAGGAAAAGAAGAACTATGGAAGTTACAAGTGCCACTGTGCCCTGGTAGTAAAACCAATGGGGCAGATTTTCAAAGAGTTACGTGTGTAACCCCGAAAACCTGTCCCTGCACGCGCCGAGCCTATTTTGCATAGGCTCAGCAACGCGCGCAAGCCCTGGGAAACGTGTATGTCCTGGGGCTTGAAAAAATGGGCGGGGAGTGGGCAGGCCGGGGTCGGAACTGAGACCTTTGGCACAGCGGTTGTGCCGGGGGCTTGCGCGCAGGCACTTGGCCGGCACGCGCAAACTACGCCTGCCCCAAGGCAGGCACAACTTCGTGAACAAAGGTAAGGGGGGGGGGGTGTAGATAGGGCTGGGGGCGGGTTAGGTAGGGGAAGGGAGGGAAAAGTGGAGGGGCAGAAGGAAGGTTCCCTCCGAGGCTGCTCCGATTTCATAGCGGCCTTGGAGGGAACAGGGAAAGACATTGGGGCTCCCATAGGGCTTGGTGCGTGCAAGGTGCACAGGTGTGCATCCCCTTGCGCACGCTGACACCGGATTTTCTAACATGCGCGCGGCTGCGTGCGCATGTTATAAAATCAGGCATAGATTTGTGCGCACCACGTTGCGCGCACAAATCTACGCCCGCATGTAAGTTTTAAAATCTGGCCCATAGTCTTTTGTTGATGTTTTTTAAATTTTTGTTCTGGGTTCAAAAGACACCAGTATAACAAACCAAGAAGAAAGCAAGTATGGGAAGAATACCTCAAGGCTCCAAAAGAGGACACTAGCAAAAGTGACATGAACCCTCGATGGCATCTCAAGTGTCAAGTTGGCACCGAAAATGGCAATAGCATCCTGTCAGCACTACTTTTTGTCTTCTTGCTGCTTTGCCTTTCCCTATTCCTGAGAGGATTGATTCTGTCACTGGGATGTGAGGATTAAAATAATTTAATATTTTGCAGTTGTATTGTAATGCCCACTGACTGTGCCATTTTTATGCTGATGTGTATGTGTGGGCAACACAGAAACACTGCTGTACTGTGTGTCATGCTGCTGGTACTTGCTCTCTAACACTGACAGGCTTTACAACACAGCTGATATGAGTCAGTCTCTACCCTGTCCTCTGTGCTCCACTTATGCCCACTGCTTACAATGTCTACTGCTCAAGCAGAGACAAGATCAGTACCAGCTCTGCAAGCAACTCAACAGTCTGATCCAATCACCATAAAGCAAAAAAACCCAAAACAAAACAAAATAAAAAACAGCAATCAATACAAGTCTGATCCGAAAATACAGAGCTTAGATACAGCGCTGACTGGCACAGTGACAGACTGTAAAATGGGCAGCAGCAAAAATGTTGATTGGGATAAGTAAACCTTGTACTCAGAGAGAACTCAAATAGCAGATGCTTCTAGATAATGTCTTCAGAATTCATGAAAAGCAAAACTCTGACATGTTCAATCTTCAAGATCAGCATCACTGTACCATGTACACTGCAATAGGTCTAATTGGCAAATTGCTTTCCTGTGATACGTCATCTCTGTTGTCTCCTTGACAACACATCCATCCTACCAGGTCTCCTGACTGCCTTCTCTAAACTTTGTATCAATTTCTAACTGTACACCTGTTGTTCTCCCAATGATTTTTATGAGTCTGATTATAACGGCTTATAGAAATCACTGAATTTCAAACAGAGCTCTCTTCTCCTATGTCGCATCCCTCACCTCACCCCCCCCCACCCCCGCAACCACAGATGTAGAAACAAGCTCAAAATGTGAAGAACTTGCCCACTTCTTCCACAACAAAATAACCAACCTTCTCCTCACCCTCCCACAAGCAACCACCCCGCTACTCTGCTCCCCACAGTCCAAACACAACCCACCCCCCTCCTCCCTAAAAAATTTATTTAACACCCTGGAGCTCACATCCTCATAGGAAATCAAGACAATTCTTAGGAAATCTAAACCAGCATCCCACCCATCTGATACCATACCTACGAAATCCCTTCTCTCCATCCCCAACATCATTGCCCCTCCTCTAGCAGAGATTATTAACTGCTCCCTTTCCTCCGGCTCAGTTCCTGATCCCCTTAAACATGCAATAGTCAAACCCCTTCTCAAGAAGCCCTCTCTCGACCCAAACAATCCAGCCAACTACTGTCCTATATCCAATCTCCCATTCATCTCTAAAGTCATGGAGAAAGTTGTAAACACCCAACTTTCCGAATACCTTGATGACAACGACATTCTCCACCCATCACAGTTCAGCTTTCACAAGAACCTAAGTACTGAAACCCTCCTCCTCTCTCTTACCGATTTTCTCCTTATCGGCCTTGATCAAGGGCAAAATTTCCCCATCGCTTTCCGTGACATCTCCGCGGCTTTTGACACTATTAGCTATGATTTGCTGATCTCGCGCCTTGCCGATATCGGCATCGCAGGCACCGCTCTCCTATGGTTCAGATCCTACCTTTCCAACAGACGCTTTTCTATGAAACTAGGTACCTTTGAATCCTCCCATTTCACCCTCTCACAAGGGGTTCTCCAAGGTTCTTCCCTCTCTTCTACTCTATTTAACATTTACCTCCTCCCCCTCTGCCATCACCTGTCTGAACTCGGCCTCAAATTCTACATTTACGCAGATGATGTCCAAATCATCATCCCTATCCAGGACTCACTATCTGTGACCCTAGATTTCTGGAAAAAAATGCCTCTCCTCCATCAACACTTTTCTGGCCTCCTCTCAGCTTGCCCTCAATGCCTCTAAAACCAAACTGCTCTTCATTCATAACCAACAGTCTCTCAAGATCTCCCCCTCCAATGACCCATGTTCGCCACATTCACCTCTCAACAACCTGTACGCAACCTTGGCGTCCTAGTTGACACCCAACTGAATCTGAAAAACCATATTACCTCTGTCATAAAAGGTGGTTTTTACAAACTCATGGTCATAAAAAAACTCAAGCCCCTTCTCCACACACATGATCTTAAAACTGTCATTCAAGCTATTTTATTTTCAAAAATTGATTACTGCTTTGCCCTCTACCTTGGCCTCCCCCAATCCACCATTAGTCCACTACAGATACTCCAAAACTCAACAGCAAGGATTATTAGCAATGCTCGTAAATCTGACCATATAACCCCTATCCTGAAGGCACTACACTGGCTCCCCATTTCATACCATATACTTTTCAAAACCCATACCATCTTACACAAAGCCATTTACAATCAAAAATTTCCGTGGCTCAGCGAACCCCTTAAACTTACCCAGTCCTCCCGTCCTACTAGAACGATCCGTAAATGCACATTACAAATCCCCACACTTAAGAAAGCCCAACTTACAGACACAAGAGATCGTGCCTTCTCGATCGCTGGCCCCACTCACTGGAATGCCCTACCCCTCCATCTCCGCCTTGAGCCATGACCCCTAAAATTCCGAAAAATGCTAAAAACGTGGCTTTTTCACCAAGCCTTCCCAGACTAACTGCTCTCCTACTCTTGCCCTCCCGCTTCACACAGTTGTAACCCTCATTACTCCGACGAAATGTGTTGAATACTGTAATTTTGTACATATACTACCCCGCTCCTTTTTGTAATTACTTTTTGTTCCATTATTTATATCTCTAATGGTTTTGCACTGTTAATCCTGTTTTCTTCCCTACCTTCTCTATTTCTCATTTTGGTTTGCCCTGTTTTCCCCATCCCCTGTTCATTGTAACTTCCATTTCCATTACTTTTTGTTTTAATGTAAACCGATATGATGTGTATTTTAATGTCGGTATAGAAAAACTGTTAAATAAATAAATGAAATGAAATGAAATGAAATGAATAGGCTTCAATTAATTCATAGAGCCTCCTCAATTAATTTGGGGTCACACGAAAGAAACAAATTTGCCCCTATTTATCCCCTGCTTTATCTTTGGGGATGACTCAGACAAAATGTTTTGTACATGCTGGAACCAGGTCCGTCCTGAATTTAATTTTTGATGCCTTAGTCTCCTATGCTAAGCATCCTGTTGCGACCGTGGCCTTCGGATCCTGTTGCGATTGTGGCCTTCGAATCCTGTTGCAGGTGCAGCCCACAGCTGGAGAAGGGGGCATGGAGGCGTGGACTCTAGCTCATGGGAGAGCGTGAGCCCCTGAACCACTGCACGACTCAGGGAGGAGCCCCAAGGCACCCGTGGGATGTGAGAGCATGCAAGCATGGGTGGAGCAGGAACAAAGCAGGACTGGAACTAAGGCAAGGAACTCGGAACAGGAAGAAGGCAGGGTCAGTCCTCTGCTGGACCTACACGCACCAATGAGACCCAGCAATGCACTGGCCACTCGGAAGCCCTTCCAGATCCGCCGCTTGGGAATGATGAGCGCATGAGGCCAGACGGAGGCTGAGGGCAGGAACAAGATGAGGACTTGGAACTTGGAAGGACTCAGACGAGGGCTTGGAACTTGGAAGGACTCAGACGAGGACTTGGAACTTGGTAAGTGCAGGTGGGCACTGTCCCTCAGGGTGCCCTACACAGCCCCCCATGGGCTGGTCATGGACCACCCTGTCCACTTGGGCGCCCTACACAACCTGGGAAGGCTAGTTGCGGACCACGTGGGAGCGAGACAAACACCAGAAGCGAATCCAGCCAAACGAGGCTCCAATGACCGGAAACAGGAACCGGATCTATACGGATTTACCCTCAGGATGGCCATATGGAGGACTTGAAGAGCTGGAAGACTTGGAAGTAAGAAGACTCAGAACTTGAAAGACTCAGAACAGGACTTGGAACATCAGGAGTACAGACACATCAGGATTTCGGGAAATGGAACAGAACCTGTGGAACATTAGGACTTCAAAACATCAGGACCAAGAAACATCTGGAACATCAGGACATCTGGAACAAAGACAAGCCATCGAAGGACATCTGGAACATCAGGACATGGAACGAAGGAACTCCAACGAGGAACAAGACCAGGAACATCAAGACATAGAACGAAGAACCATCTTTGACACATGAAGACCACGGAGGACCTGGATCCAAAGAGGAGCACAGACAACTATGAAATCCAGATCCGAAGGCCCTGAGGAACTGGAAGTGAGCCCTTTTATAAGGCAAAAGCAGGAAGTGAAGTGAGACTGGCTTCCGATGGGGCCACGGGCTTATCCCGCCGCTGGCCCTTTCAATACAGTGAAGAGGTGTGCGCCGGCGCCTAGAGGGCCTAGGGGCAGGACCAAGGACAGCGGCATCCCTGCCACATGGACGAAGA
Organism: Rhinatrema bivittatum; assembly: GCF_901001135.1. Classification (NCBI taxonomy): domain Eukaryota; kingdom Metazoa; phylum Chordata; class Amphibia; order Gymnophiona; family Rhinatrematidae; genus Rhinatrema; species Rhinatrema bivittatum. Next base: position 642,379,416 of record NC_042616.1, on the reverse strand, counting down.
AAAGCAGGACCTGGCGGCGGCACTAAGCAGCAAAGAGAGGAAAGACCGCGGCTTCCCCGCCGCCCAGGAGGAGTCCTTGATGATGGCTTCTCTTGCCGTGAAGGCAGAGGGTCCCGGCGGTGGGTCTCCTGCTGCAGATGGACAGTCACCAGCAGCAGCCCCAGGCCGCAAAGGTGAAGACTTCCGGGTGGCAGCGACTTCCCCGCCACGAGGGCGGTGGCAAGAGCGGCTCCCTGCCACGAAGAAGGCAGCGATGGTGGTTGGGCCACGAGGCGAGGTCCGGCAGCGTTGGCAATAGTGGCAGTGAGTGAAGAGGCCTGCTCGTGAGATGAGTTCTGCAAGCAGGATCGAAACACATCCCATTAGTCTATGATCTCTATGACTTCCTCTGCTGGATGCCAGACTCAATTGATTTTCTTTCTTCAGGCTTAGAGTCCATGCAGACACTCTGGCTGCCTGCATGGACTCTATGACTCGCTGATTCAGGAAATGATGATCTAATTGGCTCACAGCATGTCACATGTTTCTGAAACTCTTTGACCAGCTAAGAGGCTGCTCTCTATGGTCCTGATGTACATTACTGCTGTGTTACCTGCATGCAAAGTCAGATGGTATTAATGTCTTACTATCACAATCTAGTCCTTTGACTGCACAGAAACCTCAGCCAAAAGAAAAGATGGTAAGTGTCAGTCCATGTTCTGTCTTTAGGCACAAACTCTAACTTTGACTATACTCCTGGCTGAGTGTTGCTCTACACTTGTCCAAACTCTGAATAAAGGGAAAGCTCATGGAAGCAGAGATACAAGTTTAGAACCTTGTCATACACAGATTAGCACAGAGCAACGTTTCTGGTGTGAGATATCACAGTTCCCCTCTGGGTCCTTGCAGTGGCCCTTCTGCCCTCAAATTGCAAAGAACACTGGAGTATTCTTTTGAGATTCTTTTTACCTGGTATCTGACCAATTCTCTTGCTTCTCTTGACTGTCTGAGCTCCAGCCAGTATGTAAGCCATTTCTGGATTCCTTTACTTTAATAATCTCTGGCCACTTGATGGCTCAGCAATCTATTGATTCAAGTTCATTTGTCCTGAAATCACCACCCAGTCCTCCTCCCAACAGTGACCTCTGCACTGGATCCAAGAGCCTACTTGGATCCAGGTTTAGCCATCATAGAGTGCCATCCCCAGGGCACATGACTTCCTCTGGATGCAGAACAATAGAGTATGACATCAAAAGAGCAGGGTCTGGAACAAAAATTGCTGAAATAAATACATTATTTAATATAGGACATGCATAGCCAAATATCCCCTATGGGCCATAAGCGAACGTGGCAAACGTGAATTCTAGAGCAGTTTGGCAGACTGGAGTTGGCAGACTTGGCACCCGGAATAGGAGCAAACTAAGCAGGAACAGACATGGCAGCTAGGGCAGACTGGCCAGACCTGGAGTCAGGATCTGGCACATAATTCAGATCCAGTAGAAATTGGCCAGAACTGGAGTCACCTGCAGCATCGTCATGGGCCTAGGTTCTGGTACAGCTTCAGCGGTAACACATCTCCATGGGCATAGTGGCTGGTCCAGCCTTTGCTGGAGCATACCTACACCTTGGGCATAGGGTTTGATGGGTTCCCTCAGGAGCTCGATCTGACTCCTTGTCAGAAGATGTGCAGGTTTTGAAGCACAACTACCAGGACCTCAACAGGAACAGGTTCCTCTGCTGCAGAAGCTGGGCTGGGGCTGGCTCTGGCTTCACCTTTATGGAGAAATCGTGTTTCAGCTGGGCTGCCAGAAGTTCTAGCATCTTCTCCACAGCTCAAATTCTCTACAGACCAGCTCATCAGATACTTTCTTAGAATACTTCTCAATATTTACAGGTGCCACGTACAAAGCTACTTTTCATGTTTGCACCTGGGACTTCTCACAGAGCTCAAATGCACAGATGTTCAGAAGACAGATGGTCAGAGTGTGACATTCTGTTTTAGGTTAAGGGATTTCCTAGTGTGGATTTTAAATTATAAACTTCTCACTCAGAAAATAAATCATAAAATTAAGGTCTAGTTCTTTTTGAGCACTGACTATATTTAAATGTTCCTTTATATTCAGGGCTAGGCTAAGCCTTTTAGTCCCTAAACAACAAGAAGACAAAAAAAAAGAATCTTCAGCAACATTTATTTCTTCGGATGATTCCTGCAGTTCACCTCCATTCAAAAGGTAAACCACCCAGTTGTAAAACTTGGAAGACAGAGTAAAATTGCAAAATTGTCAGATTAGAGGACCTTTCCAAGTATAACCACACTTGCTTCCAAGAGTCCAGAAATGGATTTTATTCAGGCCACAAAAAATAGGACCTGGCTTACATATTGCAGGCTTAGATTCAATTATTTGCATTCTGGTTCAGGATTTCACAGCTTAACAGAAAAAAGAATTTCTGGTTTGAGACTTCATAGATCTCCTCTGGGTCCTTAAGTGGTTCTCCTGCTGTCTAATTGCAAAGAATACTGGAGCAGGAAAGAGTGTACCGACAACTCCCTCATTCTACCGTAAGAAGCTCGGTTCAAGGTTCTAACCCACTCCTCATTAAGGCAGTATGCCACAAGGGATTCTGAGTGAAGGGAGGTTCTCTTCACCCTACCATAAGAAACCATGCTTACCAAGCTTGAGGAGGTCCAAGGGAGCTGGTAGGCCCTCCTGGTATATCTGTATATAGAATGTGCCTGACGCAAGGTGAGCCACTATTTTATTTCTGTAAGTGTGAAGCACTGTAAATAAATACTTGCACCAGAATTGGACTAGTCAAGACTAGTGTTCCTGGGCTACTTCTGAGGCCACAGCAGGCCTGAATATGCTATACGTGGTATCAGTTTGGGGATTGATTTTTTTTTTTAATAATTTTATTTTTATTGCATTTTCAAATAAACAAAAGTATGATTTGCTCCAGAAAAAGATACTATACGATATAGATTACCAATCGCATATATTAAGCAAAATTTAAACAAAATAATAATAATAGTATCTCTATTTATAATAAGGAAAAGTGGGAGACCAAGGATTATTTAGAGCGAAATCAGAAAAAATGTTGCAAAAAGAAATGCTTTCTAGATATCCACTACATTAAATTTAAATTGCTGAGTGACCCATGGAAGACAATATCAGGAGTGTGAGTCCAAGAATGCTCATAACTGAGATGGTTCAGAAAACAAATATGTAGTATTCTGATAAGTGAGTAGACATTTGCACGGATACTGCAAGCAAAATCTAGCATCACATGATATAGCTTCTGGTTTCATTAATAAAAATTTCTTGCATCTTTCTTGAGTAATCCTTGTTAGGTCTGGATAGACCCAAATTTTCTGTCCATGAAATAGTTGTGCCTGATTCCGAAAGAAACAAATTAAAACAGAGTTTCTTTCTGATGGAAATGCAAAAGTTACTAGTCCTTCTTGTTTGTATTTCTGTTTCTTGTGAAAATTCTAAGATATCTGAGATAGTTAAAGAAACATCTTGATCTCCAGAAGTTACATGCGAAGATGAAGGAAGATAGTAAATCTTTGTTATTGCTGGAACAACTTCTTTGGGGAATTTAAGGATCTGTATAAGACAATTATTAAACAAATCCTGAGGTGGGATTAATTTCAAAAAGGGAAACTGGAAGACCCTTAAGTTCTGAATTCTCAGCAAGTTTTCAAAGTTTTCCAACTTTTTAGAATAAACAATATTCGACTGTACCAGTTTACTCTGTATTGCTTCAACTGAAGATAATTTTAAATCCATTTCTGTCACTTTAGAATCTAAAGATATTATTTCACAACTTGTGTTAAGGAAATGATAGTTTTTGAGTCCAAAGTTATTACCGATGGTCCGGTCAGAGGAGATTGTAAGATCAGAAGTACCTTGGGGTCACCTTCTCCTTCTTCCATAGGGTTCCCATTGCTCATCACAACCTCCAGAATCTGGAGAATTTCCAAGGGGCCCGTGGAGTCTCATAAACGAGTACTCTTCGAAGACGGCATCAAAATAGTGTCTCTTAGGGCAATAGATTTCCCTTCATTACTTGGATCATTTTTCCAGGATGCTGATAAGTCCGTCTGCTGAAATTCAAATGCTGTTGAAGGCAGCGCGGGAATCATTGGTGCACCGGGGCTCAAGGATATTTCTTTGGCCAAAGGAGCCAGCGTTCGCTCCCTACCCGGCTCCAAAGTGGCCCCCTCCCTCCGGTGTAGATTGTAGTGGAGGCGTGAAGAACTGCTCAATCCGTGGCTGGCGAAGATCAGGTACCAAAGAAGACATTAAGGCTTCTCTTAGCTTTGCCTTTCTTTTTGTATGTGGCATTTTGATAACTATTAGAAAAAATTATAGGGATCCCGGAGAGAGCATCTAAGCGTGTACCCTAGACGGCAGCCATCTTGGACAGTTTGGGGATTGTTTTTGCTTGTGGGAAGCACAAGTAAAAGTTCCACTGCCTCCCAGAAAAAAATAAAACTTGCAGTGTTTTTCTTTCCTGGGGCCTTTGAACTTCAGATTGTACTACAGGAGGCCAAGGGGGCTATCCCAGCCTGGACATTCATGGGTCAAGTAGTAAGTTAGCGCCGATCAGCCAGAAGGTATTTGTTGTTTACTCTTCCTCGTGTGAGATAGCTCTTTAGAAACTGGCCTCAAAGGGAGATAAAATGGAGCAAGTAATCCAGGTCCTGGCCATGGATCAGCAACAGCTGCAGAATGCTCTGCAAACACAAATAAATAAACAGCTGCAGCTGCAAGATCAATTAACACAACAAAACTGTTGCATTTGGCAACTTGCGGATCCGTCCCACAATCAACCAAACTTACCTCCATTCCCGAGTCACAGAGGGTGCCCACTGAAGCTGCAGCATGCCCACCGAATGAGGACGTGGCAGGCTGCCACACATGAGTAGGCCCAGCAAGCCATGCTACAGATGTCGTGCCAACTGAGTAGGGCATACCTATGCGCTTGCATGCCCAAATCTTCAGGATTTAAAGGGTCCATGGCAGGAAATCCACTAGGGCACTCCCTGATGGCATCACTGGGCCTCCACTATATAAGCCTGCCTGGACCTTCCTCAGATTCCTCGGCAATAGGTCGACTCTCCAGAGTAGCGGTTTGCCTCTGTGTTCCTGGTTCTTGATACTGATCCTGTGCCTTGTCTTCATGTTCCTAGTTCCACTGTGTGTCATCTGAGTTCCTGTGTCTGTTCCTGGTCCTTCCTCAGTCTGGTTTTTCCCTGAATTCTTGTCTTCATAGTCCCTCATCTGTCTTCAGCATTCAGCCTGCCCTGTTGTTCTGTCTCGCCTCACTCCCTTGAATTGGACTCCTGGCTTGTCTTCGGTTTGGACTCTTGACTTTGTCTTTGGTTGGATTCCTGGTTTAACTTTGGATTATTTCTTCAATGCTACTTGACCACTGCCTGCCCTTTGACCACTGCCTGCTCATCATCTTGTTTGAACTCTGCCTGCCCAGACCTCTGCTCAGACCATGACACTACGTGAACTCTTACCCCTGACCACAGCTTGCCCCAGTCTCTGCTGTTTGCTGCCAGCCCTGACCTCTGCTTAGATTGACTCTGTTTGACTCCTGCTGGCCTGCATATCTTTCACGATGGTTTCAGCTCTCCCCAGAGGCCCGCACCTAAGTCCTAAGTACCCGAGGGCTCAACCTAAGGGGAACAAGGGCTGGTATTGGTGACGTTCCTGATGGGCTTCTGCTCCAGTTAGTTCCACCTGCTGACTGTGGGGACCCACAGGGCTCCTCCCTGTGGGTTGCGCCAACCTCACCTCGGTCCAAAGGTCCACTTCCGCAATGAAAGAGTAGTCTTAGCTAGCTGAGGCCCTGCAATCTGCTTTGTCCAGAATACCTCAGGAACCCTCACCTTCACATATCCTGTTTAATATGATGGCAGGAGAGGATCCAGAGGTCTTTTTAAAAAACTTTGAATTGACTGCCCACCTGTCAACCTGGTTGGAGACAAGCTGGACATCTTTCTTGGTGAATTTGCTCACCGGCTTTCCAAGCAACAAATCCAGATGGGAGGGCTTCCTATGAAGATATCAAGGCAGCTATTCTACGGAGAGCTGGGTACTCCTCAGAGTATTGCCAGCAGCAGTTCCAGCAAGCAGCCCTACAGCCCAGGGAGAGCCTCAGAAACCTCTTTCACTGATTGAAAGATGCTAGTTGAAAGTGGATCCAGCCAGAGGCAAGGTTGGGACTGAAAGTAGCCCATAAGATATTCCTGGAGCAATTCCTAGATGATCTAAACTGGCCCATACAATTGTTGCATCTGACTGAAGACCAGGCTCTCCTTGGAGAGAGCCCTGGAAGTGGTGAAAGCCTTCCACCAGGCACAGCAAATGTTTGCTGACATAAGGAGCTTATGGAGGCAACCCCTAACCATTCCCTGATGTGAGACAGAAGATAGAAGACCTCAGCAATGAACGTCCGAGGAAGGTGGCATGGCCTAAATACCCACATTTCAGATGCCAATCTTGTCCACATGTTTTAACTGTAAACATAAAGGACACTTGGCAAAGAACTGTCTGTATGGCCAAAGCATGTCTATGGCTGTTAGTTTAGTGACCCAGCCAATGCCCGAAGAAGAAGTACACATACTAAAAAACAATGCTCTGACGCAGTGATGACCCACAATCTGAAAAAAAGGAGAATCTGGAGAGATGGGAACATCTCAGAAACAGGGCCTTGTAGACCCTCTCTTTTTTTGCACTTTGTGCAGAGAATGGTCATGAAGAAGACCAATGTCCACATAGGCAGCTGGCAACCTGGTAGGGTAGAAACCTGATGGCTCCACAGGAGTATTGCTTCTGTAAAATAGAAGGTCATGCAAAGCAAGCATGGTATTGACTGGATGACATAGAGTGTGAATGCAAGTTAGCAGAACAATAGGAGAAGGAGCAAAGAACAAGGATAGAGCCCTGGAATATTAATGACACATGGGAACATGCTTGGGATCACAAGTTGTCAAAACTCCAAAGCAGAAATTTTGTGGGTGTCCCGTGAGTACGATTTAAGGACTTTATAATCCAGGTGGAACTGGAAGAAGCCTCTACCCAAGCTTTGGTAGATTCTGGCTGTAGCAAAATGCTCATTTGCCAGGACTTACTAGGTTAAGGACACATTAACTATAAGAAAATGGAGACATTGTCATGTATACATGGGGATGAACAGAAGTGTTCAACTTCCCACATCCTCTTGATGACGGCCACAGGACAAACCATGTTACAGGCGGCTGTTCTCCCCGAGCTTCCATACCCAGTAGTCCTGGTTCGAGATTATCTCCAACTTTATGGAGACAACTTATGAGTGTTAGGAACAAAACAGCTGGAGGGGGGAGTCACTTGAAACAGAGCCTTGGGCATGTCTGGATGCTCAACCTGACAATGGAGAGTACTGACAACTTTCTCATTCTACCTTGAGAAGCCAGGTTCAGGCTTCTAACCCAGACTTCCTTCACCCTACCATAAGAACCCAGGCCTAGAAATCTTGAGGAGGCCCCAGGAAGCTGGTAGGACTACCTGGTATATCCATGCAGAGTATGCTTACCTGACAACTGTGCTTGACAGAACGGGAGCCACTATTTTGTTTCTGTAAGTATGAAGCACTGTAAATAAATACTTGTACCAGAACTGGATTAGTCAAGACTCATTGTGTTCCTGGGCTATTCCTGAGGCCACAGCAGGCCCAAATACACTACATGGAGTATTCCCAGGGATTCCTCTTACCTGTTCTCTGACCAGTCCCCTTCCTTTGGGGCAAAGTTGACTGAGCATGTAAACCCCTTCTGGGTTGCTTTACTTTAATAATCTCTGGCTACTTGGTGGGTCAAAGGAAAGGCTCCAGCTCCTCACCTCAATAGTCTGTTGGTTGAAGGCCAGCTTAAGTTCTTTTGCCCTATCACTATCATATCTCCCCTATTTGTCCTCCATATTTATATCCCTAAGCCTCAGCTCAACTCAGATATGAATAATTCTGGGAAAGACCCAGTCTTTGATTAACTTAGAGTAGAAAATAGCTTATTTTCTCTTGAGTAGGTCACCAGTGAGTTTCTTGCTGATGAGTATTCAGGTAATGACAATTCTAGACCAGACCCAATCACTATTTCTGTATTTAACACAATTTTTTTTAGAATAGAGCTCTGGTTCCCATCACCAGTCCAACAGGGGAAGACTAGACTCCTTTTTTTCAACACATATTTTACAGACAACCCAATGACCATATCTCAGGTAAGTCAGTTCCAGTAGTAAATCCTTCTAAATTCTTCACACCCACCTCTAATTAGACTCAAGTTTTGATAATGATTTTTTTTTCTCTGCCTTACCCATCCTAAAGATTCTTTTTAAATCAGGTTAAAGATTTTCAAAGTCATTATTAACTTACAACTGAAAAGGTTTTTTAAAACACATCCAAATTTGGCACCTTGCAATACACCTTTCAAAAATGAATAAACCCAAATCTAAGTTTCCATCCCTAGGTACATTTGATCAGTGGGTTGAAACATTTCACAAGCCAGTTCTAAAAGATATTGAAAAAAAATTAGACTCAATCTCAAATTTCTGGAATGCAACAATATTCAAGGTGGCATGGTTTTACCAGAGGTAGGTTTTGTCAGGCAAATTTGATCAATTTCATTTACTGAGTAACCAAAGAGTTGGAACAGAAGAGAGTGTTAGATGTAGTGTACTTGGATTTCAGTAAAGCTTTTGATATGATTCCACATAGGCGACTTGTAAATAAATTGAGTGTCCTTTGTGTGGGTCCTAAAGTGACTGACTGGTTTAGAAACTTCTTGAATGGGAGGCAACAAAGAGTGGTGGTTAACAGAGCTCATTCTGAGGAAAGAAACATTTTAAGTGGTGTGCCACAAGGATGGCTTCGTTTCAACATTTTAGTAAGTGATATTGTGGAAGAACTATCAGGAAAGGTTTTTCTTTTTGTGGATTATACCAAAATCTGCAACAGGGTAGACAGCCAGGAAGGTGAGAAAACATGAGGAGGGATCTAGCAAATCCTGAGGAATGGTCTAGATTCTGGCAGCTAAGACTAAATGCTAAAAAAAAAGCTGAGTATTGCATTTAGGATGCAAAAACCCAAGGGACTTGTACAAATTAGAGAGTGAAATTCTTCCGTGCGGGAAAAAAAAGAGTAGGATCTGGGGTTGATGATATCTGATGACTTTAAGGTCACAAAACAGGTGGATAAGGCAATGGCAAAAGTCAGAAAAATGCTTGGGTACATAGGGAGAAGAATGGTCATAAAAAAAAAAAAAAGAGGTAATATTGCCCCATATAAGTCCATGGTGAGACCTCATTTAGAAAACTGTGTACAGTGCTGGAGGATATAAATCAGATGGAGTTGGCCAGAAGGTGACTGCTAAAATGGTCAGTGATCTTCATTGTAATGTATATAGGGAAAGATGTAAATATCTAAACATTAGGGATGTGCAGCAGGGACGGATATGTTCGATTCAGTATTCGTATTAGTCGGGACCCAAATCCGTTACATCCATTTTTGGGGGACCCCGATTCGTTCATTAGTTACGTATGGTATTCATTTCCTATTAAAGTTAAAAAAAATCCCATCCCAACCCTTTAAATTTAATTAACTACAACCCCGCACAGGGGCTACCGGCGCCATTGGTTGGCCCCTGTCACATGGAAGGAGCACAAGATGGCGCCGGCTGTCCATTGCTCCTACCATGTGACAGGGGCCTACCAATGGCACCGGTAGCCCCTGTGACATAGTAAGGGCAGAGGCTATCGGCGCCATTTTGAATACCGGCAGCCGATGGCCCGAGTGCAGGAGATCGCTCCAGGACCCCCACTGGACCACAAGGGACTTTCAGCAAGTCTTGGGGGGGTCAGGAGGTTGGGGGGTTTATTCGTTAGTGATATGTTGCATTCATGGGGGTTCGCCATATGTTTCGGAACCCCACGAATGCAACAAATATGGACCTATACGTTGCGGATTGCTCATTCATTCAAAACAAATGCACATCCCCACTAAACATGAATACCCTAGAGGAAAGACCAAACAAGGGAGATAAGATAGAGACATTTAACCACCTCAGAGATATCAAAGCACAGGAGGTAAATCTTTTTCAATGGAAAAGAGACTCTGAACAAGGGTTCAAGGGTTGAGAGTGAAAGGGGGTTGACTGAAAAGTAATCTAAGGAAGTATTTCTTTACAGAAAGGGTGGTAGATACAGGGACCAGTCTCCCTGTGGAGGTGGTGGAGACAAGGACAGTATCTGAATTCAAGAATGCATGGGATAAGCACAAGGGATCTCAGAGAGAGGAAGGGATCGTAGAGCTGAGCTGTTGTATGGATGGGCAAACTATATTGTCTTTTTCTGCCATCATGTTTCTATGTTTCTAAATGCCATTTTGAATTTTAATATGTCTTTATGCAGTGTTTTAAGGGAATTCTCCAGTAATCTAACCATTTGCTATTAAAGCAACAGACAGAGAAGGAGCAGTAGTGATTCATAAGAACATAAGAAAATGCCATACTGGGTCAGACCAAGGGTCCATCAAGCCCAGCATCCTGCTTCCAACAGTGGCCAATCCAGGCCACAAGAACCTGGCAAGTACCCAAAAACTAAGTCTATTCCATGTTACCATTGCTAATGGCAGTGGCTATTCTCTAGGTGAACTTAATAGCAGGTAATGGACTTCTCCTCCTAGAACTTATCCAATCCTTTTTTAAACACAGCTATACTAACTGCATTAACCACATCCTCTGGCAACAAATTCCAGAGTTTAATTGTGCATTGAGTAAAAAAGAACTTTCTCCAATTAGTTTTAAATGTGCCCCACGCTAACTTCATGGAGTGCCCCCTAGTCTTTCTACTATCCGAAAGAGTAAATAACCGATTCACATCTACCCGTTCTAGACCTCTCATGATTTTAAACACCTCTATCATGTCCCCCCTCAGTCGTCTCTTCTCCAAGCTGAAAAGTCCCAACCTTTTTTAAACACAGCTATACTAACTGCATTAACCACATCCTCTGGCAACAAATTCCAGAGTTTAATTGTGCATTGAGTAAAAAAGAACTTTCTCCAATTAGTTTTAAATGTGCCCCACGCTAACTTCATGGAGTGCCCCCTAGTCTTTCTACTATCCGAAAGAGTAAATAACCGATTCACATCTACCCGTTCTAGACCTCTCATGATTTTAAACACCTCTATCATGTCCCCCCTCAGTCGTCTCTTCTCCAAGCTGAAAAGTCCCAACCTCTTTAGTCTTTCCTCATTCAGAATCATAATGATCATATCAAGGAAGATTATAGAACAAGACAATGACCCAGTATTTTATGAGACTCTGGGCTGGTCTGGGCTGGTTTTTCAAAAGGTTACGCGCACCGGGCCTATTTTCAAAAAGTGCGCGCGCAAGTTATAAAATCAGGTGTACATGTGTGCGCGCCAAGTAGCACACACACCTTTTTAAAATCTACCCCTCTTAGTTCTGATCCTACTGATATGTTATAGAAATCCATTACGGATGAACTTTTTATAGGTTGTATGCTTTATTTTTTATAATGAATTTTCTTTTCATTTTCAACACTAAAATACTTGTGATATACTATATATGCTCTCCCTAAAGTTCACAAAAATCCCCATAAACCACTTGGCAACCCTATTGCCCCTGGAAAGAAGCCTGTCTTGCAACCTCTCACCTAGTATATTGATTTTTTTCTCAAACCATTTGTCACATCTTGTACTTTTTATATGAGATTCTTTTCATTTCTTTCTACTACTCAAGCAATTTAATAACCTTCACTATAACACCATTCTTGACACATTTGATGTTGACTCTGTCTATACTAATATTCCATAGAATGATGCTCCACAAGTTTTCATTTTCTTGATCTAAAGCTTGACTGTTCACCTCCACCCACTGATTTTATTTTATGACTGCGTACAATAGCATTTAAAAAAAACCTATTTTTTGTTTGATGGCAAATTCTCTAAGCAAGTTAAAGGCACTGCAATGGGAGCCAACATGGCTACTGTTGTCAGGTTGTTCATGGTTCATTTTGAATTTCAGTGTATTTCATCCAGCAACTTTTCTGATAGCCTAGTAAAACATAACATAGTGGATGTCAGCAGGTAAGGTCAAATTGTCTCACCCGCTCTACCTGATTGGTCCTGTTTATGTTGCTGAAACTAAGGAATCATGCCAGCTTTTAACCATTTAAATCTGACTACCTACGGTATATTACTTCTTATCCAAATCAGATGTTTTTGTATTCTCTTCTCGGTCTTTGACAATTTTTTGTAGATGAGCACATTCTCATATATAAAGGTTTCCTTCCACCCATGCCATTTGCCCAACTTTTCAACTCTGTTCTAACTTCTTACCATTGCCATCTATGGGGTTAATATTTAAATCTATTTAGCTAGATAACTCATAATTATTTGGCTAAATTGCAAGTATTTGAATACTGAGACATTTTTGTGGCTAGATTTTAACTGGATAAGTCATTATCTTGCTAAAATCTAGCCGGATAAAAAAGGCATTCCAGGGGCTTACCAGCTGGAAAACTTAAAAACCTAACTGGTTATATTCTGTTATGTTTATAAGTTATCTGGCTATGAGTAGCAGATAACTTTAGGACATTTATCCCACTGAAGATCTGGGACAAGTTATCCAGTTAGCTAGCTGGATAACTTGTCCACTCACCAGACTGAATATGGACCTCCATATCTACTGTATCCCAAGCATACTTAAATTTTGTGACAGTATTAGCATTGATTAGTTGATTAAAGTACATTGATGACATTTTTGTTATCCCGAATGGTACTAATGAACACGTACAATCATTTTATCAGTGGCTTAACACATACAAAATTAACATTCTTTTCCATTACTTTTGGTTTACCATCTCTTAGATATGGAAATTTTGATTGCACATGGCCAATTAAACTGCACTAAGATGTACACTCTGTTTTTATATAATAGTTTTTGTTTAACTTCATTTAAATGAATTTGTCAGTCAATTTTTCTGACTTGGATGTATTTGCACATTCACATTAAGTCTTGGCACGTTTTATAGATTCTATGCACCTGGTTACTCAGGTAAAGTGATCAAACAAGCTTACTAAGGAATTTTAAAATTCCAATTGGGATGCTTTAATGGAGATCTATACCATCTTCATGGTGATTACCTCATTTCTTGCTTGCCATTATCTTCATACCACTGAAATCCCTGTTCCTCTATCTTCTCAGATACAAGGGCACAGTTGGAAGCTTAGGGACCATCATACACCCTATGGGACTTCTGGGATTCCTTTGATAGACAGAAAGAAGACATACTGCAGGATAGGGATGTGCATTTATTTTAAAATTAAATGAAAAATGTAACAAAAAGCTCATTTGAAAATGAAATGAAAAAAAAACCTGCTGAAATTTTTTTTAATGTACTTTAGTTTTGGAAACAAAAAACACGTAGCCTGCCAACATTTAAAATTGAACCCCCCTTCTCCCACCTGGATGCCATTTACCCCAACTGTGGGATTCCAGTACACAAAATTGGGCAGGAGCAATCCCCAGTTGCTCCTGCCCTACTGGGTCTGTTTTCAAAATGAAAGGTTGATTCAGGCCGTAATTTGTCAATTGAGCCTGAAGGAGAGTACTGTTACGACTGTCATTGCCCGACGTCTCCACTCCGCCCTCCTTACCTCTCTGGCGACTCCTCCCGAGGTTGATGGATGTTTGGCTGCTGCAGCGTCTGCCTGCCGTCCTCTCCGGCGTCCCCGGTCCAGCTTGGGCGCTGCCTCCCACCATGCTGTCCAGCTGCCTTAGGGCGCACGCGCCGCGTGGCCCTGCTTCAAATACTTTCTTTGGTGCGAACCTCAGGGGCGTCCCCCTGTGATGATGTCATGCATCCCGGATACAAAAAGCCTACACTACTGCTAGCTAATCGAGTTAGCAAGGTATCCGTACAGGAACTCATGGATGGGATTCGCTCTCCGTACCTAGCTACTCTGCCTCTCCATTATTGGACTTACTCTATTTGGGGTACCTGCTCCTCGGGGGCCTCTCTATTCTCTTTCAGGTCGCTGTCTGGAACCAGTACTCGCTCCTCAAGGGCCCATGTTCCCGGAGTCGCTGCCTGGACTTCACTTCTGCCTGGAAGATACTGCTGCCTACACCATCAGTGATTTACCATCTACTTCTCTCAGAGCTGTTCCCTGGAACCAGGTACTCGCTCCTCGAGGGCCTGCCTATACTCCAGCTCCTGTGTTTCCTACCGAGAGAAATCGCTGTGTGAGTACTCAAACAACTAGGCTCTATTCCAGAACCCTGTATATACTTCATTGTACTCACTATCTCAGTTTCTCTTCACTATAGCACAGCCATTGTGGAATCGCTGTTCCAGAGCCCTGAGGGACTACAAGCCCAGCCGGGTTTCATATCAGCTCACTACTGCCACCTCTGGTGGCTCCTCAATACTGTTAATAAAAGATCTATCTGTGTTGTGTGTCCTAAGCGAGCCTGATCTGTGGCCCCTCACGAGACTTCCCCCTGTGCGAGTATTCAGCAGCCACAGTGTCCAAGGGTCCACCCAAAACCTTACAAACAATAACAGAATGCTAACTCCATGGATCTGGCACAGCTCAATGCCTTGCAGGCCATTCCGGGCCTGGCCCTGCGCATTTCTAAACAGCAAGACGCATTGGAGAAACTCATTTCAGCGTTTCATCAGCTGCACACACAGAAGACCCAAGGCGCTAATTCCAGCAATGAAGGTCAGTTACATGAAGTAACTTGAAAGACTGCTGTACCACTGGCTGCTCCAGTTCGTTTCTCAGGAGATATTCAGAAGACCAGGGGCTTTTTAAACCAGTGCTGCATGCATTTTGCATTACAGCCATCTCAGTTCCCCTCAGCTTTTTCCAAGACTACTTACATTCTATCTTATCTTGATAGAAGGGCCTTGTCTTGGGTCTCTACACTGTGGGAATGCAAGGATCCTATTTTGCAGGACATAGATGGATTTTTGGACTTATTTAAATCCGTTTTCAATGATTCTGCTCGTGTGACCGTTGCCGGTTCTGCTCTGGTGGACCTGAAGCAAGGCAACCGACCACTAGCTGATTTTGCGATAGAGTTTAAGACTCTTGCTACAGAACTCTGCTGGGACCCCAAATGCCTGAAAACCCTCTTCTTCAGAGGCCTGGATACTCGCTTGAAAGATGAGCTGGCCGCTCATGAAACACCTGACTCGCTGGAGGAACTAGTGGCTTTGGCTACTAGGATTGATCACCGGATTCGTGATGAGGTGAAAGAGCTCCGGCCTAATAGAGGACTTAGTCAGAAGGAGGCTAGTGCTAAACCTGCACCTCGGATGGGTAATTCCTGCTGCCAGAGGAGATGAACCGATGCAACTTGGTCACGGTCATTTGACTTCCAAAGAGAGAAGACTTTGGAAGAGGCATATTCTATGCATATACTGTGGACAGACTGGTCCCGATGTCCCAACATGCCCAATTCGTCCGGGAAACAGACGGCCTAAGTCCTGCAGGAGGACTGTTCTTAGGCCTTACTATGCCCTCTCCTCCCCTCTCTCTCCCAGTCTCCTTGATCTGCGGACCGTCTAAGGTTCAAACTCTTGCCCTGGTGGATTCAGGGGCAGGAGGCAACTTTATTCTTCGACGCCTAGTGGAACATCTGAAGATTCCCCTCATCACTTTGAAGGTTCCACTACTACTATCCTCCATCCATGGAGAACCCTTACCGGATGACGTGACTTTAACTGTACCCGTAACTCTCTGCACCGGAGCTTTCCAATTTGAGTCAATTCCCTTCTTTGTAATAGAGAAGGCCATGCACCCTATCGTCCTGGGGTTACCCTGGTTGCAGCCATACCAACCCCAATTTGACTGGGCATCCTTGGAACTCTCCCGTTGGGGCTCAGGTTGTCAAGGTAAGGGCAAAGGCGATCGGCGCCTGCTTGAACTCCAGTTGGAGACCTTGTCTCCAGGCTTCCCCCACTCTTCGGGCTAGCCCTGCTCCTCAGGGTTGCCTTCCTGAACTGCCTTCCTGAACTGCCTTCCTGAACTGCCTTACCGCTTTGGACTCTCAACTCTGCGCTTCCTCGCTCCTCGGGGTAGTGCCTATGCCAATGACTGTACTCCGTGCTCCCCGCTCCTCGGGGCAATGCCTACATTCTACACCAGTGACTGTGTCTGTGCTTCCAGTGCCTACGTTCTACACCAGTGCCTACTTTCTACTTTGCACCTCCCCACTTCTCAGGGTAGTGTCTCCGTTCCAGAGGTTCTATCATGCACAGCCCTGCTCCTTGGGGTTGCTTACGTCAATACTTCAGAGATTCGACTCGGGCTTCCCCGCTCCACGGGATAGCCTACGTCATCACACCAGCCTCGCTACGCAGCCTCGCCCTCAGGACTGCCTCTGCGGCATACCTCCTGAACTTCCTGCCTCACGCTCCCCACTCCTCGGAGCCTGCCTAGTACTTCTCTCTCGGAGGTTCCTGCTCTGGCACTTGCATCTCCTGCTCAGCTTGTATACTGTGGGTTCCCTCTGAACTGTGTCATTCACCCCGTTCCTTGGTATCCCCCAAAGAATTCTCTCTACAAGCTCCTGTGATCACGTGGCTACTATGCGGGACGCTCGGTTCCTCTACACACTACTACATCTCCTGCTGCTTGCCTCCCGACGGTGAGGACCTGTGAGGCTCTTCCTCGCAGGTAGTATCAACCCTCACCTCGGGTCAAGGGTCCACGAAACCCACAAATCCTAACATTCCTGATTATCTAAGAATGTTAAAAATGGAGAATTACAAGGATCTTTTTTGTTAAATTTTTGATACATTTTCTCCACCACCACCAAGCCTTTCTCACAGCTGAATGCCAAAATAAATAAATTTATTGGATTATGTGGAAAGAAACTAGATTTTAACAAATTTTCTGGGTCCATTGATTTCCAAGTGAAATCTATTAAGCTGACTTAGAAAATAGACACTGCTATTACTAGCAACAGTAACATGGGATAGACTTAGTTTTTGGGAACTTGCCAGGTTCTTTTGGCCTGGATTGGCCACTGTTGGAAACAGGATGCTGGGCTTGATGGACCCTTGGTCTGACCCAGTAAGGCATGTTCTTATGTTCTTATTCTAGTATATATCTCAAAAGAGAAGCAACATTATACATGCACCAGTCTGGAATATTTAAACCTCCTTTTCCTTTGTCCATTTTTTAAATATTATAATTTAATCTGGATCTTTTGCCATTACATATAAATCTACTAATTATTGATTGCAATTTCAAAAAATCTGTGTGTTTAATCCATATGAGCAAAATCTCTATGACATATAATAATTTAGGTAATATCATTAATGGGTAATGGGCACATTGACCCATTAATGATAAAGGAAGATTTCTCTATTTTTGCATTTATTTTTTCTGTGTTCCATCCAGAACAAAATTTAAATAATATGCTCCTAGATTCATCAAAATGCTATAAATTTTGCATGGATAATGCCTGCAATATGAAAAAGGGATGTGGCTATAGTAACCTTGCAAAGTGCCCAGGCAGGCCTTTATCAGATTTACAAAGCCGTCAGAAAGTGTTCATAGTAGTCAACTATTTATATCACTAAAGGAGGGTCAGCTAGTAACTCAAGGTGAGGTTTTAGTGATGGTGTAGGGTTTTGGGGCCAGTTATACATGCAGAGTGAGACATACAAACAGCACGGTAGACCTCAGTGATAGGGATTGAATCGTTTTTCTGACAATTGAAAATATCGGACGATATTTTCAATCACGTCAAATATCAGGGGGGGGGTCCCCAAAAGCAATAGGAAACCCCACAAAATTTTTGTGTGGTTTTCTTATCATTGGGGGGAGGAGTCGGAAAGAAAGGGCACACTGAAAAACAACCCCCAAACCCACCCCGAGCCTTTAAATCAAATTATTTCAAATTATTTCAAATCCCCCACCCTCCCGACCCCCCAAAAACCTTTTGAAAGTACCTGGTGGTCCAGCAGGGGTCCAGGGAGTGATCTCCCGCTCTCAGGCCATCTGCTGCCACTAATCAAAATGGCGCCGATGGCCCTTTGCCCTTACCATGTGACATGGGCTATCCGTGCCATTGGCCGACCCTGTCACATGGTAGAAGCAATGGATGGCCTGCGCCATTTTTTAAAGGAGGAATTTCCCCATTTTCCAGAGAATCAGGATCAATCTCATCATCGGTGCCATTTGGATTCTTGTCGGGAACACCTGCAGGTAGCCGAGGCAAGTTCCGGAGCTAAAGCATAGGAGTAGAAGAAGGAGGAGCCACTGGCTGAGGGTCCAATAAATGAGTGAAGCAGAGGATTGTGCCTGAAGAAACGCTAGAAAGCCTTGAAAAAATTCCACCCAAGAAAAAGCAGCCAGATCCAGACCAAGCTCAGAAGAAACTGGAGCTGGTCCCACAGAACTGCCCTCACCTGCGGAGAAGCCAGTCAAGGGAGAACCAAGTCTGCCCTCTCTCCAGTCAAGACTGTGACCAACCCATCATCAGAATGAGAGGAGCCAGGCTTAGCAAAATCCAAGGAAGGCAACTCTCCCTGAGCATCTGAGCAGTGCTAACACAGCCAGGTCAGACTGAGAAGCCCTAATATGACAGGCAACACAAATAGGAAGATCCTTAGACTTCTTGTTTACCGGCACCATTGCATCACAGAAGGAAGTGAGGCAAGGCACACACACAACTTGTATTGCAAGCTAAGCGTGTGAGCAATTTAAAACTTGTGCATGTAAAAGGTGTGCCCAAAATCAAGTGCACAATGCGTGCGCAGAGCCAGCACACTGCGCTTAATGACAGCCTGTAGAGGGCAGCAGAATATGCACAGGAGCCTGTGAAAATGCTGCCATTGTCTACCATGTGGCATGCAATAAAAAAGCCTAACTTTGGGGCCTAGCCTACTGGGAGCCACTCAACCCACCAGGTTATCTAGTTCCCCAGTCCCAACGGGAGCAGGAACAAATGTTGGAATGGCGCACTGAGCACAAAGACCATAGGAAGTCCTGAAACCCACTAACTTTCTGTTTCAAAAGTAAAACGTCCCTTTTTTTTTTAAACCTTACCTGAGCTCAGCATTTACTGGCTGAGTATGGAGAAGGCCTCTGGCTGCTGGGGGAGAGGGCTCTGCTGTCACTGCCATGCTCAGCCTCCTGCACCCACTGCCTTTCAGCTGTACTAGCAGCTAAGTCCATACTGGGAAACCCAGCTACACCTCTGAGGGACCATGGAAATCACCTCAGGAATTCTCAACTGGGGGAGGGACCTTTTGATATTACCCCAGGAGAGCAGAGCTTTCTTTTCCTCAATTTAGATTTCAAATTTCTCCTTCCAAAAAACTCAAAGCAATCCCCACAGGGAGATACACACCCACCATCTGCTGGAGACAGAGAATACTGGCAGGCTGGGATCACTGCAGGACTATATATACTGTGATGTCAGCTTACTCCGTCTCCATCTACTGGCAGGGGAGCATAAACCCACTGGTCCTGAGTCCATCTGGCTACACCCTAGGAAATATATCTTTAAATCTCTAAGAGATGCAGCCCAGAAGGCAGATGCAGAAAAAGCTATTATTATTTTATCTTTTTCTATGCATTATATCACATTTTAGCATAGTATTAGTGATTGCACATACCATTTGTAAATAGAAGCAATGTAACGTAGGGGAAACTTCTAGAATGAGATTAGAAATTTGAAAAAATACTAAGAGATGCAGATATGTGATAGAGGTAAAAAATTGCACTCCTTCTCAGCCCTAACCTGACCCCCACAAGACTTGCCAAAAGTCCAGCGGGGGTCCGGGAGCGACCTCCTGCACTCGGACCGTCGGCTGCCAGTATTCAAAATGGCGCCAATAGCCTTTGCCCTTACTATGTCACAGGGGCTACCGGTGCCATTGGTCAGCCCCTGTCACATGGTAGGAGCACAAGATGGTGCCGGCCATCCAGTGCTCCTACCATGTGACAGGGTCCGGCCAATGGCACGGATACCCTGTCACATGGTAAGGGCAAAGGGCCATCGGCGCCATTTTGATTAGTGGCAGCCGATGGCTCGGGAGTAGGAGATCACTCCAGGGACCCCCACTGGACCACCAGGTACCTGTAAAAAGTTTTTTGGGGGGTCGGGAGGGTGGGGGAAGCTAAGGGATTAGTTTTAAAGGGTCAGGGTGGGTTTAGGGGTTATTTTTGTGTGCCGTTTTTCCCGCCCTCCCTCAAAATGATAATACAACCCCCATGATCAATATCGTGGGGTTTTCCTATTGTTTTGGGGGAGCCCCCGATTTCTGACGATTTTGAAAATGTCGTCCGATATTTTCAATCGTCCAAAGCCCGATTCACATCCCTAATGTGTTGTGGTGATATTAACATGAGTCCAGCTTTGGTTGCATTGAGGGCAAGGTTAAGGTTAGTGAGGAGGTTGTTAATTGCAGTGAGGGCCGTTTCCCATGTATTGATGGCTTTGGGTATGATATCTATAACGGGTATGAGGATTTGTACATCATCCGCATATATGAAGTGTAGAAGACCAAGCTCGGAGAAGAGGTGGCAGAGTGGTAGAGGTAAATGTTGAATAGCGTTGATGATAGAGAGGACCCTTGTGGAACACCTCTTGGTAGGTCAATGGCTTTAGATTCGCAGTTGCCTATTTTAACTTTATATTGTTTGTTGTGTAGGTAGGATTTGAACCATAGTAGTGGGATACCGGTAATGCCAATTTCTGTGAGTCTTTCAATTAATATGTTGTGGCTGATAGAGATGTGAATTGTGTGCTCGATCGTCTTAACGATCAGGTTCGGATGGTGGGAGGGAAAAATCGGATCGTTAGAGATTGTGAATTGGAATCGTTCCGATTCCAATTCACATTGTTAAAAATTTAGTGAGGCCTGAGCAGATAAACAAAACCCCACTGACCGCCCCCCCCCCAAAAAAAATGTTAAATTACCTGGTGGTCCAGTGGGGGGGGGGGGGGGGGGTGTCCTGGCGCGATCTCCCGCTCTCGGGCCATCGGCGCCATTTTGGCTACCACTGATAAAAAAACGCCGATGGCCCGAAAAAAAACCCACCCCGACCCTTTTCAAATTACCCCTTTGCTTCTCCCACCCTCCCGACCCCCCCAAAAACATTTTAGATGTACCTGGTGGTCTAGCGGGGGGTCCAGGAGCCATCCCTTCAATCGTGCCGGTGCCGGTGCTGGAGGTCCTTGGCCACGCCCCTAGGTGCGTGCACAGCTGACATGCAGCCTTTAAAGGGCCCAAAGTGGGAAAACCCACAGGGGCGCTCCCGATGCCGTCATGCAGACTTACTATTAAGGCAAGGCCCTGTCCTCAGGACCTTGCCTTGGCAATCGGGTCAACACCGTTGGTGTGCTAGTTTGCCTTTGTGTTCCAAGTGTTCTTCTGTTCCAGTGTTTCCTGTTCCAGCGTCTCCATGTTCCTGTGTCTTCCGTTCCCATTGGCTCCATGTGTTCCTGTATCCTTTCCAGGTAGTACCTCTTCAGACTGACCTTTGGTACTGACCACTGCCTGCCTGACCATTCTCTTGCCTGCCGCCTTGAACCGACCACTGCCTGCTTGATCATTCTCTTGCCTGCTGCCTGGAACTGACCACTGCCTGATTGACCATTCTCTTGTCTGCCACCTGGAACTGACCCTTGCTTGCCTTGACGACGCCTGGATTGATTCTGATATTGACCCCTGCTTTGGCTGACTTCTCCTGGACTGATACCCTGGCTCTGACCTTTGTGCTTCACTCGGACCCTCTCTTCTGGTCTACTATGACCATTAGACCAACCTGCTTTGTAAATCAACCGCAGCTTCCACTTGGCTAGACCCACAGGTGCTGCCTGTCTCACCTGGAGAACCTTCCTGAACTGTTGCCTCCTTGAGGTCTCCGGAGCTTCCAGTTCGGGTCTAGCCCATCCACTCTGCATCAGCTGCGCACCCTTGCTCGTGCTGGGCACACCCCTCCGCTACCTCTCCGGGAGTCCACCAGAGGCCCACCTAAGTCCAGGCAGTCCGGGTACCCAAGGGCTCAACCTGTGGAATCTCCGGACTGTTATTGGTGAAGCTCCAGCTAGCCTCTGTCTCCTTGTGTGCTCTGCCTACTGGTGGCAGGTGCTCTCTGGGTCCGACCAGAGGCCGTACCAATCCTGCACCAGGCCAGGGGTCCACCTCCAGCACAACAGTTATATAGTAAAGGACAGTTTTTTAACATCACCAATAAAACTTTATTATCTTTTCAAGAAATTTAAAAAAATTGGTTTATACTAAAAAGACAGTTTTTTGCATATATGCATGCAAAATACAATTGTTTAAGTAAAGGTAAAAATGAAATTGAAAAATTAATATTAATACAAAATTAATACAACTCCTAAATTTAATAAGATTGCGGTATGGATTATGATATTAAAGAAGGAATTGAATACATTGGCTACTTTGAATACATTTGAATACATTGGCTACTTTGTGGAGAGGAGATTTGGGAATATTGATGGAAAGAAAAGAAGGAAATTTTGCTTTCTGACAAGTCTAGATATTTATTGGTAGCTAATATGAGAGAGATTCAATTTAAAATTCCTCATAGTAGCTATATTACTAGAGAAATGGGTTTTCAAATGAAATTGTGGGATAATGATTTATGTTTAAAATGTAAAATATAAAGTGGTAATTTTTGCCATATGTTTACAGGGTATCCTAAATTACAAACTTACTGGAGTAAAATACAATGTTTATTGGAAAAAATATTAAGTACTGATATAGAATGGTCAGGTAAACTATTGTATTTACATTTTTATGAACAAACAAATACATTATTCAGTGAGAAGAAATATTTTGTGTATATCACTATTATTAGCAAAAAAATATATATCGATGTATGGAAGGAGGAAGAGACACTATTATGAGAAACATGGAGTGATTAATGTGTCAGACAGAATTTTTTGAGATTCAAAGCGATAAAATTATTCAAAAGTCTCATAAAAAATTAAAATAAAAAAAAATGTTTCCAGTTGTGGAAAGATTTGAAGTTATATATTAATTAAATATGTTTAAAGGGGAATGGTTTTAATAGAAAAACTATAATGCATAAACATTTTAGAAAAAGAATAATGTAAATGTATTTATAAAACTTGTTGAAACCTACTCTTTTGGGTTTCTTTTAGTTGTGGAGGGAATTAGTTGGGAGGCTGGGTGAAGACTAAAGATATTGTTAATGTTCATATTGTATTTTAAAATAATATTATTGTAAATTTAATTCATCAATGTATAATGTGTTTTAACTGTATATGATAAAAGGAAAACTCAATTAAAAATATTTGAAAAGAAAAAGATAGGTTAAGATTTCATCATTAGCAACAGTGTGTTGAGATCATTGATTTATTTAACTTACAACCGCTGATGCCTATTTTGCATCTTGAATCATCATTTACATGTGTGTTTGCACTAATTTTAGTGAGCACATGCTAACAACCTTTTAGACTAGTTTGGTGTGCATATAAGCATTTTCGTGCATAGCATGTAATTTAATGTGCATGATAAATTACCCTAGGGCCTGATTTTAAAAAGTGTTTACACACTTAAAATTGGGTTTTGCACATGTAAATGAACTTTACACATCTAAGTGGGCTTTTGAAAATTGCTATAATATGTGCCATTGATAGGATATTCATGTGCAAGTGCACTTTACACACGTAAATAGCTTTTTAAAATTGCTATGATAGTATGTTACATTTACATGTGTAGGCCAGTCTTTCAGGATATCCATAATGAAAATGCATGAAATATATTTGCATGCACTGCCACCACTGTATGCAGATAGATCTCATGCATATTCATTGTGGATATCCTGAAAACCTGGCCTATTTGTGGCTCTCAAGGATCACAGAAACATAGCTGAAAGACATTGATAATGTTCTCTTAAATTAAACTGATAACCCCAGTTATTATATCTTTCACTTCCCCAGACACAAACATAAATGATATAAAACTTAAACACTGCAAAGTAGAGATTATCCTCCCATATGAGGACACAATTAAATATAGGTACCATCTATGCCCACCCAGAACACTCCAAAAAGATGGCTCACTCTTAATCGAAATTTTCACAAAAGCATTTCCATCACCTGAATCCACAATAATTGTTGGAGACTTTAACTTACATGTAGACAGCAAACTTAAAAACTCCTCAAATGAAATCTTCCTAGATACGATGGATGCAATCGGCTGGTCACAATTTATAACCACCCCCACTCATAAAGCAGGACACCTCCTTGACCTAATATTCACCAATCACAAGAACTGCAAAATTAATTCATCCCACTACATAATACCCTGGTCTGACCATCAACTAATAAAAACTGGAATGTCCCTCCTCAGAACACAGAAAACAATTTCACAAATTAATCAATCATTCACATACAGGAAAAAGATAGAACCGAAAATACTTGAACAGACTATCAAAAATAAGATCACTGATCTTAAATATGACAATGCCTGCTTAGACTTTGACTCTTGGGATAAAATAATCAACGAGGTAGCCAAAACCCTATGCCCAGTCCAGGACAAAATTTCCAAAATGAACGCAACTGTTGTGTGTGCCGGCCGCAGCATGCCCGTGGCCAGGCCCTCTTACCCTCTTCTGCCTGCTCCAGCGACTGGCTCCACTTCCCTCGCGGCTGTGGGTCGCCGTCTCTGACCTCAGGCCATCCCCGACCTCGGGCCATCCCCGGCTCTCCTGTCTCCACGGCGGACTCCTGTGCTCTGCGGCGTGCCGCTCTGTGTGGTCTGTGGAGAGACGCCGCCGTCCCGTGCCATGCTCCTTGATAGGCTCGTGCGCGCGCATCTCTATTCCTTTTAAAGGGGCCATGGCGGAAATCCTTGGGCTCCGGTATATAAGGATGATGACATTCGATATATAAGGATGATGACATCCTTGGGCTCCGGTATATAAGGCCGGGCTCAGCTCCTGTTAGTCGCCTTTGCAACAGGTCTCCACGCTGGACGGGTACTTCTTGCTTCCTTGGTGATTTCCTCATGTTCCTGGTTCCTGTTCCTTTCGTGTTTCTGATCCTGGTTTCATCCCCTCCTGGTTCCTGTGCTTCGTTCTACTCAGTTATTTTTATGGACTGATCTTCTCCTGGACCCGACACTGCTTTGTCTGACTACGCCATTGATCTTTTCTTGGACCCGACCACTGCTACGCCTGACCACGCTACTGATCATCTCATAGTCCCAACCTCTGCTTTGCCTGACCACGCTACTGATCATCTCCTAGTCCAGACCTCTGCTTTGCCTGACCACATTATGGATCATCTCCTAGTCCTGACCTCTGCTTTGCCTGACCATGCTACTGATCATCTCCTGGACCTGACTTCTGCCTTGCCTTGCCACTGCTCCTTGATTGCCGCCTGCCCTGACTTCAGCCTTGCCTTGCCACTGCTCCTTGATTGCCGCCTGCCCTGACTTCAGCCTGTTCCACAATGCCTCTACAGTCTTAGTCCTGGACTTGGCCTTTCAGGCTTCAGCCTGCTTTCACTGGCACCCCCTGTCTGACTCTTGCTCCTTTTGGCGTCTGGGTCTCCGGGACTTCATCTCGTCTAGTACAGACTTTCTAATTCTACTGTTGCTGGTCCCTGGCTGACCTACTCATCATCTCTTGAAGACCTCGGACGGAGGCCCACCTAACTCCAGCTGGCCCCGACACCCAAGGGCTCAACCCGTGGGAAACTAGGGCTGGTATTGGCGAAGCTCCAGCCAGCCTCCGTCAGTCAGCCAGCTCCGCCTGCCGATGGTGGTGACCCATAGGGTCTCCCCTATGGGTAGCGTCAACCCCACCTCGGCCCAAGGGTCCACCTTCTGCATAACAGAAACACCTCTAAAATTAAGAAACCTTAGTATAATGAGGAGCTAAGACACAGCAAATAAACCCTGAGAAAATCAGAAAAGCTATGGCAGAAATGTCAATTTACAAAATCCCTAGAAAAATACAAATCTCTATTTTTGCATGTGCTGGCCGCGGCAGACCCAAGGCCCGGCCCCCTCACCTCTCTCCGGTGAATCCAGTGCCTAGTTCCTCATCTCTGGCAGTGGTGGGCCGCCAGCTCCATCTTCGAGTCACCCCCGGTGCCTCAACTTCAGCTTCAGATCTCTGTGCTCAGTGTCAGGCTCCTCCGCATGGCCCGAGGAGAGACACCGTCGTTCAGCACCGTGCCCCTCCCTAAGCGCGCATGAGCATCATTGTTCCTTATGAAGGGCCCGTGGCGGGAACTTGGCCATGGCCCCAGATGATGACATCGTTGAAGCTCCGGTATCTAAGGCCGGGTTCGGCTTCCAATGATTGCCTTTGCAACAGATCTCCACGCTGGTCATGTACTTATTGCCTCCTGGTGATTCTCCTGTGTTTCTGGTTCCTGGTCCCTGCAAGTTCCTGTTCCTGTTCTCCTTCGTCCCTGCGTTCCTGATTCCTAGCCTTCATCGAATTACCTTCTCGGACATGACCTCTGCATTGTCTGACTATACCACTGATTCACTCCAAGCCGGACCTCTGCATTGCCTGACTACGCCATTGGCTCTCTCCAAGCCCGGACCTCTGCAATGCCCGACTATACTATTGACTCTCTCCAAACCCAGACCTCTGCATTGCCTGACTATGCCATTGACTCTCTCTAAGCCCAGACCTCTGCATTGCCTGACTACGCCATTGACTCTCTCAAAGCCCGGACCTCTGCATTGCCTGACTACGCTATTGACTCTCTCCAAGCCTGGACCTCTGCATTGCTTGACTATGCCATTGACTATCTCCAAACCCGGACCTCTCAATTGCTTGACTACACCATTGACTCTCTCCAAGCCCGGACCTCTTAATTGCCTGACTACGCCATTGACTCTCTCCAAGCCTGGACCTCTGCATTGCCTGACTACACTATAGACTCTCTCCTCGCCCAGACCTCAGCCTTGCCTTGCCACCGATCCTTGGTTGCCGCCGGCCCTGACTCCAGCTTGCTCTACGATGCCTCTTCAGTCTACGTCCTGTTCTTGCTTGGGCACCCCCTGTCTGACTTTGGTTCTATTGGCGCCTGGGTCTCCAGGACTCTGCCTCTTCCAGTACAGACTTCTCCATTCTACTGTTGCTGCCTCTGGGCTGACATCTCTACCTTTCCATTGACGACGACATACGGAGGCCCACCTTAAGCCCAGCCGGCCCTGGTACCCAAAGGCTCAACCCGCAGGGAACGAGGGCTGGTATTGGTGAAGCGCCAGCCGGCCTCCGTCCTTCAGCCCACTCTGCCTGCTGATGGTGGGGACCCGTAGGATCCCTCCTACAGGTAGCGTCAACCCCACCTCAGTCCACCTCCGGTGTAACATCTATTATCAAAAATACTATTAACAAATCAATAAAGCAAAAAAAGACTATTACGCTAAACAAATTCATGATGTAATATTCAATTCCAAACTACTATTCGAAACAGTCAAAAACCTAATCAAGGACCAATCTACATCCTCACAAATAACCACAACTTTACAAAAATCCTGCAATGAATATGCCATAACACTGCTAGACAAAATCAATAGATTAAAACACAATTCTCCATCTGCTTAGCAATAAAAGAACAGGAAGAAAAACATGAACAAGCTAAATGGAATACTTTCTACACAGTATCAAAACTTGAAACTAACCAAATCATTACAAAAATTAAACCAGCCATCCACCCACTAGACCCAATTCCTGCAAGTTCTCTGAAAATAGTATGCAGAGTAATAACTCCAACAATCACAAATATGATCAACTATTTGCTATCAGTAGGATTGGTTCCAGAAAGAGCAAAACAAGCCGTCATTAAACCAATCCAAAAAAATAAATCTGGCAGAATTGATTTTTGGGACAATTATCAACCAATCCCCAACCTGCCTTTTATTGCTAAAGTCCTAGAAAAAGCAGTGCTATCATAATTAGAAAGTTACTTAGAAGACAACAATATTCTATACCCAAAACAATTCAGTTTCAGAAAAGATTGCTCAACAGAAACCGACCAAGTATTACAGGGGTTTGACAATGAGAAATCCTATATCCTGGTACTAATCGATCTTACAGCAGCCTTTGATACTGTAGACCACACTCTACTGTGCCATCAGTTGAGAAAAACTGGAATAGGTGGAAATGTCAATAACTGGTTCTCTTTCTTCCTGGCAGATTGATCATTCCAAGTAAGGTTAGTCAATCACTTATCCGACACCTTCCCAATCAACACAGCTGTTCCACAGGGATCTGCACTCTCAACTACACTATTCAACATATACATGCTACCCCTATGTTCATTACTAGTGAATCTAGGAATCAGTTGTTGTGTCAGAGGTGGATCCTTGGGCTGAGGTGGGGTTGACGCAACCCGTAGGCAGGGACCTACTGGTCCCCACCATCAGCAGGTGGAGTGGGCTGAAGCTGGAGGCCACTGGAGCTTCACCTATACCAGCCCTTGTTCCCCTTGGGTTGAGCCTTTGGATGCCGGGGCCAGCAAGATTTAGGTGGGCCTCAGTGTTAACTAAGGGTGATAGGTAGTTCAGCCCAGAGACAGCAACCGGTAGATGACATAGTCCTGTCCTGGACAGGATTCAATACGGGAACTTGGGCGCCAATAGAACAAGTGGTAGCTGGTGGCACCCAAGCAAAGGGAGGCCTAAGCCTTGTAAGTCCAAGTCCAGAGAATAGGCAAGGAGAGGTGTCACTGACAGGCAGAGATCAGAGCCGGCACAAGCAGAGGTTGTGACAAGCAGTGTTAACTTTGGACACAGGAGAATATGTAGCGAAGTTGTTCAAAGCAATGGTCAGGGCACAGAGAAGGCAGGCATAGTCAATCAAAGCAATGTTCAGGGCACGGAGAAGGCAGGCGTAGTCAATCAAAGCAATGGTCAAGGCACAGAGAAGACAGGCGTAGTCAATCAAGGCAATGGTCAGGGCACGGAGAGAAGCTGAAGAGTAGTCAGGCATAGCAGAGGTCGAATCCAAGAATCAGTCCAACCTATAGACGAACAGGAACAAGGAGAACAGGAACCGGGAATCACAGGAAACAAGAAAACCACGAAGGCACAACTCAGGGATCAGCAACGAGTACTCTGAATATGAGGAGACCTGTTGCAAAGGTGACGCTCCTGAGCGAGGCCTGAGCCTTTATACGCTGAAGAGTCTGATGTCAGCGTCCGGGTCTGCGGCCAGGTTCCCGCCGCGGGCCCTTTAAAAGAACTAGAGATGCGCGCGCGCCTAGGAGAGGGTGCAGTGTTGATGGCGGCATCTCTCCGTGGGCCACGCGGAGAGGCCCGACGAGCAGGAACATCTTGGCTGGCAGCACTGGGTAGCGAGGCAGGACCGGAGGCACTGGAGGGAACCTGAAGTCGGAGCTGGCAGCCACTCGTCGCCAGAGAAGAGGAGCCAGGCCCAGGAGTCCGTCTGAGAAGGTGAGAGGACCACGCTGCAGGGCTGCTATGGGCGGCGCACGTAACATCAGTTTCTTCCTATATGCAGAATACATACAATTCTATATAACATTCAACAAGTCATTTGAAAAATTTGCTTCGTCCCTGTTCACCTTCATGAAGGCAATACTACAAAAACTATCTCCTGAAGTTAACAATGAATACAAAAAAACTGAAATTATGTGGTTAAGGAGAAACTCCACGTTAATCAAACCACCAACCTTACACCTAAGAAATTTTAGCATTACACCCTCAGACCAAGTACGAGATCTAGGAATTCAGATCAACAAGAACCTTTCAATGAAAAAACATATAAGTAAAGTAATTAAATCAGGATATACCAAACTGAGAATACTACACTGACTGAAACCATTGCTAACAATATAAGGCTTCCACACGGTTTTACAAACACTAATATTTTCAAACAAAGATTACATCAACTCCCTATTACTAGACTTACCCGCAGGACTACTAAAACCACTACAATTACTACAAAATGCTTCAGCCAGACTTTTACTAGGGACAAGGAGATTTGACTACATCACCCCCTCGCTGATCGCAATACACAGGGTTCCTGTACAATCCAGAATTCACTATAAAGTATTATCTCTAATTTTTTATATCATCAACAACATCAATCCATGTCTAATAGGAGTGACTCTTCACCCTTACACCCCACCGAGAGCCCTAAGATCACAAAACAAAGGACTTCTAAAGGTGCCTACAATATGGAACACATACCTAACTCACAGCTAGATTCATCAAAAAGTGTTACTAACACATTGATAACAAAAAGGGGTGTGTTTATGGAAATTTTTGAATTACTGCACCACATGGTAACTTACTGCTTTCCATCAGTAGGTGTGGTAAACTTAGCACACTATGCAAAAATCCCTATTTTTCACTAAGGAGAGAGATAGTGAGAGAGAGAGAGAAAATCTATAAGGCCCTCATATTAGTCAAATATTTATATCTGAATAGGAGGGCTAACTAATAGGTCGAGGTGAGGTGTTAGTGATGGATGAGGGTTTAGGGGCCAGTTTCGCATGTACAGTGAGACGTACGAACTGCACAGTACACTTTGGTGAAGATTTGATGTCATTTGGAGTGAGGGAAGTCTCACAAAGATGAAATTTTGTACTATGTTATCTTACCCTAGCTTGATGGTACCCCAAGTCCATCAAGCTAGGGTGAGAAAACATAGTAGAAATTTCATTTTTTTTGAGACTTTCCTCACTCCAAATGGCATCAAATTTTCACCAAGGTGTACTGTGCTGTTCATACATCTCACTGTACATGCAAATCTGGCCCCTAAACCCTAAACCACCACTAACACTTCACCTCGACCTATTAGATGGTCCTCCTATAGAGATATAAATAGGTGTACACAGTAAGGCCCTCACCAGAGGCTCTCTCTCTCTCTGCTCCACTCCTCTCCTACCACCCCTCTCCCCTTCTCCCTCCCCAAGCCCAGAAATGGCCAAAATGCAATTCCAAAAATTTATCATGAATTGCATTATGGCATTTCAGGCAAATCACACAGTCTAAAACCAGGAAAAAAGGTGTAGTTATTTCTGGCATTAAAACCATGCCATAGCATGCGTTATGCTATCACACAGTGCGATATTGCCCATCATTTAACTAAATCTACCCAAACTCCCAAAAATGTGAATTTCTACCATGCATTTTGAACAATAATACATGTGTTATGGTATTAACGCATGCATTAACACATTATCACGTGTGTTAACGCCATAACGCATTTTGATAAATGATCCGGTCAGATAGGAGACAGAATATTTTACATAGCGGGCCCTAGACTATGGAAGTTTCTTCCAGAGTTGCTATGCCAGATAACAGAAAGAAAATGTTTCAAACAAGAACTAAAATCATGGCTCTTTTTAAATGCATACAAACTAATGTAAAACTCCAATATGCTAATAACATAACTGTCAGAACATTAGACTATGCTAACAGACTGAGTAATAATTATTGAGTGATGTATTGTGAATATAACATGAAGGATAATGTAATGGAAATCTTAGGTTGTAATTCTACTTCAAAGCACCCCAATTAATGTGGATGTATCGACCCAGAATACGCATTTACTGTTGAGATGAAATAGATTATGTATAAAATAGACCTAGGAAATATATTTGCTAGAAATGTACATGCTGTTATATCAACCTAGAATATGATAATTGAAAGAGAATGGGAATGTTGACCCAGCAACCGTAAGCCGATATTATAAACTGCTGTGATCTGATTTTGGAACGACGGCATATAAAACAAAATAAAATAAATAAATAGATAAATAAATAAATAAATAAATAAATAAATAGTGCATAGGCTCCAAAATCTTCTTTTTTCAATTTGTTAGCTAGAAGCATTTAGAGATTATTTTGTATAGCCTTCCCCAGCTTTGTACAAGTGAATTATCTTCAATTTCAAATGCTCAGCCAACTGCTGCCTAGAGGAGCCCATAATTGCTGAAAGTAGACTGGAGAATAATCAGAACCTGATAAGTCAGAAGGGTCAGAGAATTTGTTCAACTGTGAATTTATCTTCATCTGACTAACTGAAGGCCTAATAAATGAGTGAATCAACTTTTTGGGTCTTATTAACAACGTTTTAGAAAAGTAGTAATGAATCAACCGGAAGGGTGTCCAAACCTTTGCACATGCCATATTCACTGTTATTTTCAATCTGTCAAAATTAGCATAGCAAATAGTCATTTTGCAATAAAAATTGCAGAAAGGTGTTGTGTTTAACTTTATATTATGTAGAGGTTGAGTCAGGTTCAATTAACTTAAAGATTCATAGACACTTAATTTGACCAGGGGAACCTGAACTTTTGCATTCAACTGAATATATACTTATGGACCACTTAGATTTCCCACTAAATTATATGTCCCTTTTTACAAAATATGTTTTTATGAAGTAAGGGGTATCATCCATTTGTAAGAGCCCTTTTTTATGAGGTTGCAAGAATGGATTGTGCTGTAAAAAGAATTTTTTAGAAGGAGGTGTAGTGATGGTTCAGGGAGAGTTCAGTTTTCTTTCTCTCCTTAATCTGAACCAAGCACACAGGCAACACTGATTGCTGTGTACAGGAGGTCGGGGTCTTTACGTACTGTCCTTCTTTTTAACAGTTAAAGATGGGAAAGTAAACTCAGAAGCTTTCCATGCCTATATTTCTTTCTCTTCTCAAAAGTCCTAAAGTGGAGGACTAAGAAGGCATGAGAGTTTCTCAAGTGTGGATGATAACTATCGCTCATAATAATTTTCACAGGAAAGGAGAGAGTCATATCTGTGAATTCAAGTGAATTCTATTTTTTGGGTTGCCATAAAAGGATCTGAACCTTACATGTGATTACTTCAAAAAAACGCAATTTTTCATTCTGGCTTTTCCAGTCAATGCGTCCTGGTTCTGAAAAGGTGCTACACCATTTAGGAGAAGAGGAATCAGTACCCGCGCTGTACTCAAACTAAACAAATAGGAGAGAAGACTGTCCTGCTAAGGAACAGAGCACAGTAGTACCAATAGGGATCAGGAACCAATGGGTGTCCAAAGAGGTATAAGAGCTCCCTTAAGCCTGCTCATTAGGAAATCCTGCACCAGAGAAGCAAAGGATCCTACATAAAACCGAGAAAAGATGACATAGGGGTAAGCTGAGAGGAGATGGCCTAGGTGAAACATTAATAATATGTCTGGAAAAACATATAATATTATTATATAGATAGTTCAGAATATTATTCCTGTATTATTGAAATAAAGCTGTGGTATACCCAATACAAAAAGATATTAATCTGCCAGGGTCTGATTTGACCAATAATTTCTGCCTGATATCAAATTTGTCAGCAATAAGTAAAATCTTTGAAAAATGGATAGCTACAGAAATGGAACAATATTTAAAGGAAAAGGAATACTAGACCAATATCAATTGGGCTATAGAAAAAATTGTGGGATGAAGATGTTATTAGTATCCATGATAGATCATTTGCAGCAAGAAGTTGATAAAGGATATTCTGTTTTGTTGGTTCAATTGGATGTTGCTGTGGCCTTTGACTTAGTTGATCAAGTTTATTAGCATGATTGTAAGCTATTGGTCTTTCTACTTCAGTGTTCTCAGGGGTTGACTCATTTTTATTGTTCAAGAGTCAGCAGATTGTGATCAGGGATAATTCCTCCACAAGGAGATTTCTTTTGTTAGGGGTTTTGCAAGGGTCCCCATTAACCTCAATACTCTCTTTAGTATTTGCTTGCGGCTGATAGGGATAATGTTTAAATTTTTAAATGTAATGATGATTTACAGTTTTGTTTGAGGCATAATTCAGAAGTCACTTTGCCAGTTCAACAGTTTAATGATTGGAAGCAGTACAGAGGTGGTTGGGAAAATACAAATAGATTCTTAATGTGAAAAAACAGTAGTGTCACAAATAAGCAGACAATATTGTGACAATGATGTTTCAGAGATTGTTTAAATATTATATTATCCCAATTGTTACAGAGGCACATAATTTAGGAGTAGTTTTAGATTCTAAATTGATGATGAAGCCCCATGTGAAAATGGTTGCTAAAATGGCTTTATTTAAGCTTAAAATGGTTCAGCAGTTAAATTATTGATATCTAAATCTAATTTTCAAACAGTGACCAAGGCTCTAGTTTTAGAGCTAGGTAGAGAGTGCATCAAACTAGATCAAGAGTCCATTGTACAAATCTCATCTTTGTGTACCTTTCCTCACTCCAAATCACATCAAATCTTCACTGATGTGTTCTGTGCTGTTCGTACCTCTGACTGTGCATGTAAAACTGGCCCCCAAACCCTGGACCACCTCCAAAACCTCACCCTGAGTTACTAATTGCCCCTCCCACAGTGGTATAAAAAGTTGACTAATAGGTGTGTCTCCCCAGAGGTGCTCTCTTTTTCTAAAATGGGATTTGTGATTTTGGGGTAGATTTTAATACCTACGCATATGTGTCCATGTTACATTTTTATGTTTTGCTTAATGTATATTTTATTTTGTAGTATGCACTGATCAAGTTGCTTGAATGTTGCAGAATACAAGTGCAATAAATAAATACATTAATATGTGTGGCTTGTGACTCTTTAGATGGGAAAGCAGATTAGTAAAGATCTAAATATGTATACCTTAGAGAAAAGATGAGATAGGGGAGATATGTTAGAGGCATTTAAATATCGCAAAGGTTTTCATGCTTGTGTACGCAAATCCCGCTTCTGCTGTGTAAGTGGAGGAATTTTAAAAGACACACATGCCATCATTACCAGTTTTCCTAATTCGTTCCATGTTCACCCAAATAAGGGCAAACCCCCCCCCCCTCCCCAGTTTAATAGCTCTCCTTCCCCCATTAGCCCAACCCACTGATCTGTTTCGTTTTTTTTGTTTTACAACTTTCACACCATCCATAGCAAAAAATACCTGGCAAGGGACCCCAAGCGCTCACCTGTGCATGCATTTACGTGCAAATTTCAAGGTGAAATCCAGGAATGCCCATGCCCCCTCCAGACCATGCCCATGGCCTGCCTCTTTTTTAGAACTTTTCATTTGTGCATGTAGTGGCAAGTACACGTGCACTCAGGCGGCTTTTAAAATTCGCTCTGTGGACGCCGGCCTTGACTTGTGTGCATATCTCCTGGTTTTGGTGCATGCCATGCTTTTAAAATTCACCGTAAAGTGTGTGAGTTGCGAGGGGAGGGTTACATCTTAACATCTTGAAATATGTTTTATAGAAGAGTTGAATATTAATTAACATAAACATCTGTTACCATTCCTGTCACCACCTCCTCCTCCCCATGATATGAATCAAGGTCTTGATGAGATATATAAATGCTCTGAGAATGTTGGAAAATAGTGGCCATGGCTTCACTGTAAACATTTCAGTCCTTAATAACTGCACCAGCACCAATGTCTTGTCCTCATGTCAGGCTGCCCACCTCAAAACCAAGCTAGGCTGTCATGTTTTCACCCTCCCTGTCCCAGAGACCAAAGAGAAGATCACTTCTCAGGAGTTGTTTTGGGATCATGATATTACAGGTATTAACTTATTGATTGATGCCACCTTGTGGCTGATTGCTATATTTCTCTGTTTTTACTTTCTGTCTTTGTTGTTACTTTAACTTTGTGTCTTGGTTGCTGGGTAATACAACATAATATAGCACCTGTTCATTAACAGCTTTCAGTTGTCTTTATTGCTACATGTGAAATATGTGATTAAACAATTCCAAAGACATCTATCACTCTATTATAAACATAGTTATTTATCTTTGCCAGAAGTAAGACTGTGGACAACAATTAAAATTCTTTATTGTTTCTCACTTAAATCCCAGGTCCTATCACCTATCCCAGGAGCAGAAGGAGACATCTTTTTGCACATCCCAGCTGGAGTTTTCAAATGTTTCATTATTGCCTGCTGCTCTCAGAGGGACTGTGGACATTGCTGCTAACTCCCTATAGGTAAATGACTATATATGTAGTCAACTAAATCAAATAACCATACATACAGGAAACGTCATCAAATGAATGATCAAGACAGACAGGACCTCATATTTAAGATGACTGCATTCTTTTAAATTTCACTAATAATGGTTAAACGCTAGCAAACGTTGCTACACAAACTGTGCTGAGAAACCACATAAGTGATATGCATCCATATATTATAATCATGGGTCCTCTATGCTTCTGTTCTTCCTTGCCTTTTTGTATGAAAAATTGAAAAAAAAAACCTTTTTATTCAATTGTGTTGATAAAATGCTACATTGACCAAAGACATTTATCTGAATTGCAATCTGATAAATTTCTGCCCGCTAGAGTTTAACCGCTATTAGTAAAATTTAAAATAATGCAGCCATCTTAAATATGAGGTCCTGCCTGTCTTGATGAAGTTTCCTGTATTTATGGTTATTTGATTTAGTTGTTAATATATACCGTACAATATTCAGTTGTGATTCTAAATATATATATAGTCAGTCACAGCACCTGACGTCTGAGTGCCTGGGAAGACTGTACATGTTTATTAAGGATGTCCTGCCATTTGTTGTGTTCTATTTCAATTAATGTACACTAGACAAACACAAATAAGATTGGAAGTGAAGTAAATGTCAATCAATTTTCAAAACAGTGTGTTCATGAGGATCTAACTAAACTTAAAATAAATAAGGCGATGGGACCAAATGTGATACATCCAAGGGTACTAAGGGTAGAGATATTCTGGCAGCTCTGCTGGCTGACCGTTTCAATGCTTCTTTACAGTTTGGAGTCATTCTGGAGGACTGAAAAAAGGTGGATGTAGTTCCTATTCATAAAAGTGGAAGTAAGGATGAGCCTGGCTTTGTGGCGAGCAAACTAATGGAATTGCTGCTAAAACAGAGGATAGGGCACATTTTGGGATCAGGATCCAAAGGATTGCAAGATCTGAGGCAGCATGGTTTTACCAGAGGTAAAACTTTTCAGACAAATCTGATCAATTTCTTTGGTTGGGTGACCAGAGATTTGGACCAAGGGAGAACACTAGACATAGTGTACTTGAATTTCAGAAAAGTTATAAACTTATAAGAAGACTTATAAATAAATTTTGCATCCTTGGTATGGATCTTAGAGTAAAGGGTTAGAAACTAGTTGAGTGGGCGAGGCAAGATGGCTGCCAGATAGGACACATGGGAAGCGAGCTCCTGCAGTGGCGTTTTTCCTTTTATATTTTCTTACAGAAAATGCCCCACACAAAAAGAAAGGGGAAAATCCGGGGAGCATTGACTAGCTCCCCAGTTGTTGACCCTCTCCAGCCGCCTCGGGCATTGAGGGCTTCCTGGCGGGAGCAATCGGCACACCAGACTGGCAGGTCGCTGGAGGGAGGTTGGTAGAATGACCACATTCCCCCCTGACCCCAGACGTCACCTTGAGCCCAGGCGAGCCGATCAGGCCGGCACACCCAGCGCAGATCGAGGAGTTACCGCTTGAGTTGGCCTGAGGTGGTTCACAACGGGAGTCTCCGGAGCCGGAGCGGGTGAGTCCCGGGACGTTCAGGAATGGGACAGATGTCTCGCAAGGAGAAGGGTTCTGTGGAGAAGAACGGACCCATACTGATGATTTCATCGCAGGTAACATGCAGTGCTTGGCAACGCAAAGGGAATTGGGTGAGGCCCGAACGGCGCCTTTGGCAGTTAAAGTTAATCTTGGACAGCCCGAGGACATTACAATGGGGAAAGTCTGGTATGCTCTGAAAGCTATCGATACAGCTTTAAAATCGATTGCTCAGTTGATAACTGATATTAAAAAGCAAACTAAGGAGAATAGTACAAAGATTGGGGCATTTCAATTGAAAATACAAGAACACGAGGAAAGGTTACAAAAAATGGAGTCTCTACAACAAAACTTTGTGAAGTCAGAAATGGCAGCAGAAAAAAGAATTGAGAGATTAGAGAATAACTTAAGGATGCTGAACTTGCGTGGGATAAACTTTCCCGTGCTCAGATTGATTTCGCCAGCAGAATTATTTAAAATATATATGAAGGAAGTATTACCGGACTCCTTGAGACAAATACACAATAGAAAGGAATTCAAAAAAGCTTTAAAAACTCATCTTTTTAAGGAAGCATTTGGGAATCTAGAATTAGCTCAACAGTAGACAACTTCAGGGAAATTAGGATAGTTACATGCAGCATTTAATTACTTTAGGGTTCTTAAATTTTACTTCCTTGTGTTTTTTTTCCTTCTTTTGTTTTTATAACATAGCTGTTAGTGTTTATCTTATTCTATCTTAGCATTTTTAATTTTATTGATCAAAATGTTGATTGTATTTTTTATTCTATCTTTATGTTATTTTTTATTTCATTTTATAATTTTTTACTTTATTTTTTATCATTGTAAACCACTTTGTTCAATCTTGTATTGGTAAAACGGTATATAAATATGTTAAATAAATAAAATACCAGAATCTGCATTACCTGTTTGCACTAGAGTATATTACCTTCCTCAGTATGTTCCTGAGACAATAGGAGAAAATATACCTACTATGGATATTTCTGAAATATTTGAATTGTCATTAAACTCAGAAGTAA
Organism: Rhinatrema bivittatum; assembly: GCF_901001135.1. Classification (NCBI taxonomy): domain Eukaryota; kingdom Metazoa; phylum Chordata; class Amphibia; order Gymnophiona; family Rhinatrematidae; genus Rhinatrema; species Rhinatrema bivittatum. The sequence continues at coordinate 642,340,816 of NC_042616.1, read as the reverse complement.
AGGAAAGAAAAGTCAAACAAGCTTTCCCGGACTCCAGCTAATGTCCTTCAACTTCAAGTTCTATAACACAACCAGCTCATTTAACTGTTCGTTGTAAATATTTAAAATGCTATTAACCTTTTCTTTTTCCTTCCTCTCCCAGTTTAAGCATCCCTGTTTTTTGTAACTGCTTTCTTCCGCACTACAGTTCCAGTTTGTTTTTTCTTTCTATGCACCACTGTTTTAATGTAAACCAGCATGATGTGATTTTATCATGAATGTCGGTATATAAAAACCTTCAATAAATAATTAAATAAATAAAATGTTAATAACCTTTGCGTTTATTTCAGATTGAAATTATGTCTTGAAAATGTTTTTGAGAAACAGATCAGCTTTATTTTAGGGAGCTAAATTGTGGATATATCCAGATGTAATTAAAGTAATGCAGCAACGCAGGAAGGAGTTTCTTGCAATGAAACAAAGGATAATCAATATAAGTGCCCGATATGTTTTAAAATTTCCCTGCAAATGCTGCATTAGACATCAAGGAAACAATTATGTCTTTTTCGACCCTAAGCAATTGAAAGATTTTCTGTTGGGCCATCCCCAAGAAGTTCCCGAGGCGAGATCAACCTAGAAGTAAAGGGTTGCTCACCTATCTTTATGTAGTATATGAAAATGCAGTTTTGATATTCATTCTAATATTTCTTCTTGCCTCCAAAATTCCTTTATTTAGGTGCATAATTTGGAGAATATTTCCTATTTTTTCTTTCAGATATTATATAAAATATGTATTTCAGATTATGTACTGAATTCTATTAGAAGCAATTCATATAAAATATGTGAAATCTTGAAAAAAAAAAAAAAAAGAAACTAGTTGAGTGAGAGGCTACTAGTGGTGTGCCTCAGGGACCAGTCCTTGGACCGATTATTTTCAACTTTTTTGTGAGCGGCATAATGGAAGGGCTGTCAGGAAAGATTTGGGTTTTTTTTGCCAATGATACCAAAATCTGTAACAGGGTGGACAGTTAGGAAGGAGTGGAAAACATGAGGAGGGATCTAGTGAAGCTCAAGGAATGGTTTAAGGTCTGGAAGCTAAGATTTAATGCTAAAGAAAATACAGAGTAATGCATATAGGATGCAAAAACCCAAGGGAAAAGTGCAGTATTGGAGGCAAATTTCTTTTGAGCTGCATAGGGAGAGGAATGGTCATCAGAAAAAGGGAGGTGATATTGCCGCTGTGGTTCCAGGACCCATGTCTCAAGAAAGTATGGGACAATATTCCATTTATTTTGTTGTGGTTAAGAAGGAGGGTTCCTTTCATCCCATCCTGGATCTCAAGAGGGTCAACCATCATTTGAATGTGACTCATTTTCGCATGGAAAACGTATGCTTTGTGATAATTGTGGTGCAGCTGTGGGAATTTCTGACCTCCCTGGATCTGACAGAGGCTTACTTTCATATTCCCATCCAATTAAAACACCAACGCTTTCTACGCTTTCCGGTATTGGGGTGCCTTATCAGTTTCAGACAATGCCCTTGTTGCGCTGGTGGTGGACCCTTGGCCCAAGGTGGGGTTGACGCTACCCGCAGGGCAAGCCCTACGGGTCCCCACCATCAGGAGGCAAAGCAGGCTAGGAGACGGAGGCTGACTGGAGCTTCGCCAATACCAGCCCTCGTTCCCCGCAGGTTGAGCCCTTGGGTGCCGGGGCTGGCTGGTCTTAGCCGGGCCTCCGTATGATGACTCCCAGTTGGTGGTATCAAGGGTGCGCCAGCAGAGGAATCAGAGGACCGTGGATGGTCCGGACAAGGCAGGGTTCCAAAGACCCGGACACCGACAGGAACAGAGTAGGACAGGAGGCATCCAGGTAATAATAGGCCGAAGCCTGAGAGGCCAAGTCCATAGTATTCTGAACAGAGATCAAGGCAAGTTGGAGTCAGGGCAAGGTACCAGGAAGCAGAGCAAGGGTCAGAGCCAGAAGATCAGTCCAAGCGAAGTCCGACGAAGCAGGGGTCAATACCAGAGGATCAGTCCAAGGGAACAAGTAGGAGATGAAGGAGCAAACAGGAACCAGGAGCGAAGACAGGAACAAGAACCAGGAATGATGACAGGAACAGGAACCAGGAACGATGGGCAATGAGCACACGAGCAATCATGGAGACTTATTGCCAAGGCAGGGAACAAGTTGCTGGGCTCTGCCTTATATACAGAGGCCCAGTGATGTCATCATCCGGGCCCGTAGGCTACTTTCTCGCTGCGGCCCCTTTAAGAGTGCAAGAGTCACGCACACGTGCACCTAAGCCAGGCCCCAGAGGAAGCAGGACGGCAGCCGGGCACAGGGAGGAACCGCAGAGGAGTCGGAAGCATCAGAGGAGGCTTCAGGTGCTCAAGGACGGAAGCAGCTGCCCACCGCCGTGAGCTAAGGTGAACCAGGGCTTACAGCTGGATTCCTGGGGTGAATAGGCCGGGCACAGGCCTACCGTGGCCAGGATGCAAAACAGCCCTTTGGTCTAGCCACCGCTCCCAGAACATTTTCCAAGGTCATGGTGGCTGTAGCGGTTGCCTTGTGAAGAGAAGGGATGCTGATGCACTCATATTTGGATGACTGGCTGATTCGAGCCAAGTCTCAGGAAGAGAGCCACCTGGTGACACACAAGATGATCTCCTTATTGCAGGAGCTCAGTTAGGTGGTGAACCTGAGCAAGAGCAATCTTCAGCCATCCCAGTCATTGGAGTACCTGGGGGTCTGGTTCGAAATGGGGCAGGACAGAGTTTTCCTGCTGAAAGTTCGGATTTAGAAATTGATGCCTCAAATGCATCAGTTTGTGAACACCATTCACTCGACTGTGTGGTCCTACCTATAGGCACTCGGCTTGATGGCAGCAACCCTTGAAGTGGTGCCATGGGCAAGGGTGCATTTTAGGGATGTGAATCGTTTTTTAATGATTTAAATTATCGTCCGATAATTTTAAAATCGTCATTAATCGGTAAGGGACTCGATACAATAGGAATTCCTCGATTTATCGTGAAAAATTGTTAAATCAAGTACGGGAATTATTTGGGGGGAGGGCGGGAAAACCGGCACATCAAAACAACCCCAAAACCCACCCCGACCCTTTAAAACCAATCCTTTACCCTCCCCCACCCTCCCGAACCCCCCCAAAATGTTAAATTACCTGGCGGTCCAGTGGGGGTAGGGGGGGGGTCCCGGCGCGATCTCCCGCTCTCGGGCCATCGGCGCCATTTTGGCTACCACTGATAAAAATGGCGCCGATGGCCCGATAAAAAAAAACCCACCCCAACCCTTTACAAATTACCCCTTTGCTTCTCCCACCCTCGTGACCCCCCCCAAAACATTTTACATGTAGCTGGTGGTCTAGTGGGGGGTCCAGGAGCCATCCCTTCAATCATACCCTTGGTGCCGGTGCCAGTGCTGGACTGGTTTCAAAATGGCGCCGATCGCCTTTGCCCTCACTATGTCACAAAGTGAGGGCAAAGGCGATCGACTGCCAGTAAAGGGTCGGGGTGGGTTTTGGGGCGATACTGGACTCCAGGTCCAGTATCGCCCCCTCCCATGTGGGTTCTGTTACCAGTTGACAGAACCCAAACCACACCATGAGAATTATAATCAGTGACAGCTTTCAGCAGGTCTTGGCATCCTGTAATTGGATGTATAAAAGTTGATAAAGACAGCAAGTACATACAACTACCACATGACTTGTGGCCATTTTCAGCTGAAAAAGAAATAATAGTAAATCAGAGAACACTAAAACATCTTATAAATTATTTCCACAATAGAAAGCAAAAGTGTGTGTGGGGGTGGGGGGTGAAGAGCATGGAATATTAAATGAGGAGCCAAAATAGAGCAGTGTTTCCATCTAATCTCACAGATCTCATTGGTATAACTTGAAAAGGTTAAACACAGGTCAGTCTTTCAGAATCTGAGTCAGTGTAAGGTAAAAATAGAGGATCCCAATTGACAAACCCAGTTCTCTTAAAAGCCATCTTTATCACATTGAGCAGATAACCTCATTCAGAAAATTTCCAGACCATAACATTGGCTTGAACAATAAAGTCCGTATGTGAAGTACACAAGCGACAGAGTTTGAAAAACTGACTTGCTGGAATATTCTGTTTCAATGATTGAGGATAATGACTGCATTTAATATTATTTAGCTGATTGTTTAGTATATACGACCTGTAATTGGTCTCTTGATTTATTTTTTCATTGGTTCTTGATTTCTATGTTGCTTTTTAGCACTATTTGAATTTTATGAAGTGTTGTTTTGAACTTGGATTTATGCTTTAAAGCCGTGGCACATATTTATGACCTATTCATATGGTATGATTTTTGTATGTTTTTATATTATGGATATACCTTTGTTAATATCCAAGTAACTGTTTTCTATTTTGTAGATTGTTGTCTTCCCCTTGATAGACCTTACAGGTATAGCACAGCTCAGATCAGAGGCTGTTTCCATCTTTGGCAATATTAATAATTCAACAATATAGATTTGTTAAATAAAGAGATTTGCTTTAATCTACTGAACCTTGTTTACAATATATTTTTTTATTTGAACAGTTCAGGAAACATTTTTGTGCCCTTCCCATCTTTTTCATCATCAACAAAAAAAAAACAAACCTTTCCAGATAGCCCTTCCACAATATTACTTTGAAAATGTAGAAACAAACTGGTTGAAGTATTAATCCCTGTGTCACACCACCAATATTGCCTCTCTCCTTAGACTGAATTCCATTTACCACTACCCTTTGTTGCCTCCCTTCAATGAGGATCTACTTACAACAGTGCACTCGACAATCATCTCAAGGGATTGATTACTGCAATGTCTTATTTCTAGGACTGCGAGGGAAGCTTTTGCAGAGACTTCAAATGATCCAAAATAATTCAGCTTGATTTACTGCATGTTTAAAAGTGAGAGATCATATCTCACCAACATGGAAAACTTTACATTGGCTACTACTTGCTGGGTGTATCAAGTTTAAGTATTATCCGTGATTCATGAATGCTCATTACCAGAAAATATAAAAGAGAGATTTACTCTTTAAAGACCAAATAGAGTGCTCAGATTTGCCCATGAATTATGTTTTCAGCTTCCACTGCCAAAACAGATTAATCTTCAAAACACTTAAAATAAGGCTTTTTTAGTATGCAGGTCCAATTCTTTGGAACTCTCTGCCAAATGCCATTTGAGAAATAAAAGATTAAGACGTCAATATTCAAAGCCATTTAGATGGATAACTCACAAGTTATCCATCTAAATAACAACATTTTAACTATTTGGCTACTTATCTGGCTAAAATCTAGCTGAATAAAACATAGGATTTCTGGGGCAAGACTTTATCCTTGACAAGGAATTGTTCACGTTGTCACAAATTTCTTCTGTCATTGACAGTTATTTTAAAGCCCCTTACACATGTTGAGGTACATATTCAGACACAATCCAGTTAGCAAAGTTAGCTGGCTAACTTTGCTCAATAGTGAAACCGCACTCTTGAATATAACCAGCTATCTTAAAGTTAGCTGGCTAACTATAGCCACCTAACTTTAGGGCAGCTCTTTGGCTCGACCAGATTTAGCCAACTAAGGGCCTCATTTTCCAATATCGCATTGGTATCGCATGCGATACCAAAAAGGGGTGTACCTTATGCTAATAAGCATGTGTATCGTGAAAAGCTGTTATCCCAATTTGGGCTACATTGCCAGTATATATTGTGGTTCATGATGTTTCCGGACAGGCCTGTTTCAGTATGCTGGAGAGAGAGAGAGAGAGAGAGAGAGAGAGAGAGAGAGTATTGGTCTGGAACCAACTTGGCAAGAGCCACTCCTAGGGCAGGCTCTGTCGGTCCTCAGGTTCTTGGTACCTGGTACCTCCACCTGGGGAAGAAGTTGTTATGGGTGGTATTTCCCTCCATTTACCCCAGGAAAACAAATGGGAATATGAAGAAGGCTGGCAGAATGTACAAATATATATAGGTTTATTAGACTATATATGTATATACATTTCCACATGACTATGTACATTGCTAATAGGATGTCATTTATCTACTCGTGGTTAGTAGTCTAACACCATGCAACTATACACATTTCTACAAGATAGAAAGATCATTTCATATTTGACAATTTGGGATTGTTGGCCCCCACAGTATACCACTATAAAGAATAGAAGGGGCATCTTGCTTTCCCACTTAATCAAGTACTACCCCTTTTTTTTATGCTGTCTCACCCATGTGAAAAGATGCAACTGGGCTGGTGGGCAGTGTTGGCCTGGGGGGTCCATTTTATCTAAACTGCTGCCCTCTCCTTGATGACGTTTCTGCTCCTTTGATAGGTCTGAGCCAATGCTAGAGTCCATGCCCTCCTGGGGACCTGACTCCACATCCTGGTCAATCAACTGGGGTCCACACCCTCCTGGAGGACCCAATTCTACCTCCTGGAATGCTGTTGGGGTACACACCCTCCTGGGGGACTGCTCGATATGCTGCTGGGGTCCACGCCTTCTTAGGGACTTCTCAATCTACCACTCAGTTCCATGCCCTCCTGCAGGACTGCTTAATTTGCTGCTAGTTTTCACACCCTCCTGCAGGACCACTTGATCTGCCACTGAGGTTCATGCCCTCCTGGGGGACCACTCAGTCTGCTGCTGGGGTCCAAAACCTTCTTGGGGAACCACTAAATCTGCTGCTGGGATCCCCTTACTCAAGGGGTTCGCTCCACCTCTGGATCTGCCTCTGTCCTTTGGTTCCTTTCCCTTGGTAGGAGGGTTTTTCCTGGCTTGGGTTTACAGCCTCACTTGTTTAGCATTCAGTGATTCAGGCCCCCCACAGTCTCAGCTTTTAGTGATTTTAACTCCTCTAAGCTCATAGCCAATCATTCGCTGTTACCCAGCCTGGATGGATCACCTTCTCGCAGCCAAAAGGCAAAACCCAGGCAGGACCATGGGAAGAAAATGTGTGCATGGCCATCCATCCTGCCTGGCTTTTTTTTCTGTTTTCTGAGAACTGGGTTTCCAAGGGTCTGACTCCTCTTGTTAGTCAGGATGAGAATCTGTTTGCTTCCTAGGACTGTTTTCAGTTCATTTTTCTCACAAATCCCTCTCTCATTCAAAATTCTCCAATGTAGGTGTTGTGTTTTGGTATGGATGTGAACCCTGGGCCGAGGTGAGAGATGACTCCGCACACAGGGAGGAGCCCTGTGGGCCTCACCTTCGGTAGGCGCGGTCTCAGAGGTTTAGGACACACTGTAGGGGAGACTTTATTATAGAAATAAATTAGCAGAACCCGTGGATCGGGGACTGCAGTAGATATATAGTTCTTGAGTAAGGGGTATGCTCAGGGTGAAACTCAGATGTAGTTATCCGATAGTGGCCCATGGATTAGGGCACGCCAGGCAGCCTTCATAGTAGAGAAGCAATTACTTTTGATATGTAGATCCAGTAGTGGCCTGCAGAGTGGGGAACGCCAGACAGCTTTCTCAAGATGATGCAATTACCTCAGGTATGCAGATCCGGTAGGGGCCCGCAGCGTGGGGTATGCCAAGGATGACTATACAATGCTGGTGATGCTGAGGTAGTCAGAGGTAGACAAGTTCGCAAGGTTCCTGGAGAGATGAGGCAGTAATCTGTAGCATAACTTTGGTGAGACAAATCCTGCTGAGAGGAGCACGGTAGTGGCCCGAGGCACTGGGTATACCACAGGGAATCCCAGCAAGGCTAAGTAGATTTGAAGTACAGGAAGGTACTCACGATGTGTAGCTTCCATGGAGAGTTCAGAGAAGTAGGACAAATGGAGTTCAAGGCTGGGAGGCCCTCCGAGGAGTGGATAGCCCAGGAATGCAGAATAGCTCCCAAGGAGCGGGTACTCAGAGTGTTCACACAGCAAGCCAGGAACCGAAGTCCAAGAGTAGTGGATACAGTAATTAAAAACTTCAAGGTGCGGAATTAAGCAGGAAGGAAGTCCTTGCTAACTCGTCGGTGCATAGGGCCGGACTGCTTTACAGGTAGTAAGACTACGTCATCCGGAAGGAACGCCCCGAAGTTCCCGCCATGACATGTTCATAGCTGGCCTATGCTTGAGTGTTCACCTATGTGACTCCAGAAGCAAGATGGCGGTTGACAGTGCCCACGGCATCCTGGGAATGCCAGGGAGGTCGGCGGTGACTGGCAGAGGCCGCCACTCATCCCAGATTTGATTGTGCAGTGAAAAAAGAAGTGAACAAGAGAGGTCACAGCCATCTGTGACCGACGGGCGCACAGTACCCCCCTTCTTAAGGCCCATCCCCGGGGGTTTCGGTTTCCTAGGATAGTATATGTGGACTTGCCGGATCAAGTCCTTGTCAAGGATGTTGCTTGCAGGCTCCCAACTACTCTCCTCAGGACCAAATCCTTCCCAGGATATGAGCTACTCTCAGCACCTTCTGCATTTTCTCACATCTAAAATATCTTCGACCTGGTAGGTGATGACCTCTTCAGCTGCGAGTTGTGGTTCAGGTGTCTTCCTCGAGAATTCTGATGAGAGGCTGAAGAAGGGAGATGTGGAAAGCATTGTGGATGTGCAGAGAGGCAGTTAACTGTAGGCTGTAGGTGACGGGACCAGGTGGTGAAGCACTGCGAAAGGCCCAATGTATCTAGGTACAAATTGGGCAGAAGGCAGTTTTAGACGGATGAAGCGGGTACTGAGCCATACCTTGTCTCCAGGCTGAAACTGTGGAGTGGCTCTGTGGTGAGCATCATAAAATCTTTTAGCCTTCTGTCCAGCCTTCTGAATAAGTTCCTTGGTGGGTGGGTGATAAGCGCTTGTGAAATCCAGAGAGATGTCAAATTTTCGGCATAGAGCCTTCCAAAACTTAGCTGTGAATTGGCCCCCCCTGTCGCAGAGGATACGTCTTGGTTGGCCATGGAGATGAAATACATAATGGATGAATAGTTTTGCCAGTTCTGGAGCCGAAGGTAACCTGGGAAGCGCCACAAAATGGGCCATTTTAGAAAAACGGTCAACTGTGACCCAGATGGTATTATTGCCGTTGGACACTGGCAGGTCTACTATGAGGTCCATAGCAATGTGTGTCCACGGTTCAGTTGGAGCAGGTAGCGGCTGAAGTAGTCCCCAAGGATGGCCCAGTGGTGGTTTCTGCCTAGCGCAGGTAGGACATGACTCTATGTAGACCCGAATGTCTTTTTTTACGGAGGGCCACCTTTGTAGAGTTGCTAAGGTTCGGGATTGTCCGGGATGTCCTACATGTTGAGAATCATGGCACATCAGAGTATCTTATTCCGGAGGGTCTGTAGAACCACCATCTTACCATCTGAAACCGTGTGAGTAGCAGAGAGAAGTATTCTTGTCCGCTGGGCGATACTTCAGGAGGAAGTTGAAGTGACTGAAAAATAATGACCAACGGGCCTGTCTGTGATTCAGGCGTTGTGCATGCTGCAAGTATTCAAGGTTTTTGTGGTCAGTGTAGACCATGATTTGATGTTGAGTGCCTTCGAGCCACAGACACCATTCCTCAAAAGCCAATTTGATCGCAAAAAGTTCCTTGTCTCCTATCCCATAGTTTCGTTCAGCTGGAGAAAAACACTGAGAAAAGAAGGAATACGGATATAGGGTATGATTGTCAGTGTGTTGGCTAAGGATTGTTCCTTCCATGAAGTCCGAAGCATCTACCTCAACTATGAAAGGTCGTCGGGGATCTAGGTGGCACAGAAGAGGATCTCGAAGGAATGCCTCCTTGAGTTTTTGGAAGGCAGTCACAGCTTCAGTGGACCATTGAGAAGGGTTAGTTCCTTTTAGCGTCATGGCAGTAAGAGGTGTGGTCAAGGTGGAATAGTGATGAATAAATGATCGGTAGTAGTTGCTGAATCCGAGGAATCTTCTTAGAGCTTTAAGTCCAGTAGGTTGGGGCCAGTCTTGAATACTCTTGGTCTTTTGTGGATCCATCTGGAATCCCTGGCTGGATAACACATAGCATAAAAAAAGGAATGGATTCTTGGTGAAAAGAGCATTTCTCTAATTTGGTATATAAATGGTTGTCTCTCAATCTCTGGCGAACTCTTTTGATGTCCGATTGGTGGTCCTGGAGGTTCTGGGAAAAGACCAGTATGTCGTCAAGATAGACTACTACGCAGGTGTAAAGCATGTCTCAGGTGTAAAGCATGTCTCTAAAAATTTCATACATCATGTTTTGAAACATGGCCAGGGCATTTCAAAGGCCATAAGGAATGACTAAATATTCAAAATGGCCATCATGGGTATTAAATGCTGTCTTCCATTCATCCCCTTGGTGTATTTGGACCAGATTGTATGCCCCTCTGAGGTCCAATTTCATGAATAGTTTGGTTCCTTTGAGCCTATCAAAAAGTTCGGAGATCAATGGCAGTGGGTAGCGATCCTTCATAGTGATCTCGTTCAGACCCCGGTAGTCTATACATGGGCAAAGGGAGCAGTTCTTCTTGCCCACAAAAAAGAACCCATCCAGAGCAGAGATTTAGAAGGTCGAATGAAGCCCTTCGCCAATTTCTCTTGGATATAGGAGGGCATGGCCTGGGTTTCAGAGAGAGAAAGTGGGTACACCCTTCTTCTGGGAGGCTCGGTAGATTGATGACACAGTCAAACGATCAATGAGGTGGTAGAGTGTCTACCACTGCTTTAGAGAATACATCCTGATAGGTGGAGTATTGAGGAGGTAGGCCCAGAAGTGAAGTAGTGGTGGTCATGCATGGCATAGGAATCACCACCTCGAGGCATCTCCCATGGCAAGACTCTCCCCATTGAGATAATTGAAGGGTGCTCCAGACAAATTGAGGGGAATGTAATTGGAGCCATGGTATTCCGAGCACCAGCGGATGTATTGCCTTATCTAGGACTAAAGAGGAAATAGTCTCTGTATGAAGAGATCTTGTGTGGAGATGGATAGGTTGAGTGGTAAACGAGACCTCACCAGGTAATAGTTCATCATGGATAGGAGACAAGAGCAATGGTGTGGGTGGCCGAAAGGGGGGATTCGTAGGTGCTCCACGAGATGTCTGAGTATAAAGTTCCCACCGGTACTGGAATCCACTAAGGTTAATGTGTGGAACTCAAGAGCTTTGGAATTAATAGAGACTGGAAGGGTCAGTGGAGGAGATGGAGAGGTTAGACCTAGGAGGAGTCCTCTGGCAGATCCCAGGTCTGCAAGTTTCCTGGACAGATAGGACAGGTGGGAACAGCGTGACCAGGTTGCCCACAGAACATGCAGAGACCTAGTCTTTTCCGGTGGTGCCTCTCTTTAGCAGATAAGTGACTGCTACCCAGTTTCATGGGTTCCTCTTCTTCAACAATGGATACTGGTGTAGTCTGGGTAATCGGTGGTGGACGAGAGTGAGGAACCCCTAATGGTATCTTTTTGGAAGCTTTAAGCTCCTGTGAGCACTCACGCAGATGACAATCAATACGTCCAGCTAATTCAATGAGAGAGTCCAATTGATCAGGAAGCTCACGTGCTGCTAGCTCATCTTTAATGCGAAAATTAAGGCTTCCCAAGAAAATAGTCCATAGGTAATCCTGGTTCCAATGTAGTTCCGAAGACAAGGTTTTAAACTCAATAACATAGTCAGTTAAAGATTGGATAGCTTGTTGGAGGTGTGAGAGTGCAGATCCAGTGATAGTTTTGCGAGCGGGATCATCAAAAACAGAATGGAACAGGGCAAGGAAGCTGGTCAAATCCTTGAGAATTGGATCATTATGCTCCCAAAGAGGTGATGCCCATGCCAGGGCTTTTCCATCTAAAAGAAACAGGATGCATGTAGTTTTTGATACTATGTCTGGAAAGTAGGTAGTTTGCAGAGAAAAGTGCATGCAGCACTATTTCAGAAACCCTCTACATAACAGGGGATCACCTGCAAAACATGTAGGTACAGGCAAGGGTTCAGAGTGCCATATAGGCAATGCTTATGGAGTGGCAGAGAGTTTGTCAGGTGTAGAAACAGAGTCCAGTTGAGAGCTCAACTGGTTGAAGGCATTAGCCAAAGTCTCTAGTGTCCTCTGTTGTTTGGTGAGTAGTTGGGCCAGGCCAGGGATGGCCTGGAGGGCTGAAACCTAAGCCGGGTCCATGAAGTTAGCAATCTGTTGTGTTTTGGTATGGATGTGAACCCTGGGCCGAGGTGAAAGATGACTCTGCCCACAGGGAGGAGCCCTGTGAGCCTCACTGTTGGTAGGCGTGGTCTCAGAGGTTTAGGACGCACTGTAGGGGAGACTTTATTATAGAAATAAAGGAGCAGAACCCATGGAGTGGGGACTCCAGTAGATATATAGTTCTTGAGTAAGGGGTAAGCTCAGGTTGATATCTCAGATGTAGTTGTCCGATAGTGGCCAGTGGAATAGGGCATGCCAGGCAGCCTTCATAGTAGAGAAGCAATTACCTCTGATGTGTAGATCCGGTAGTGGCCCGCAGAGCGGGGTACGCCAGACAGCTTTCTCAAGATGATACAATTACCTCAGATGTGCAGATCTGGTAGTGGCCTGCAGCGCGGGGTATGCCGAGGATGACTGTACATTGCTGGTGATGCTGAGGTAGTCAGAGGTATGGAAGCTCGGAAGGTTACTGGAGAGATGAGGCAGTAATCTGTACCATAGGTATGGTGAGACGAATCCTGCTGAGAGGAGCATGGTAGTGGCCCGAGGCACGGGGTACACCGCAGGGAATCCCAGCGAGGCTAAGTAGAGTTGAAGTACAGGAAGGTACTCATGATGCGTAGCTTCCACTGAGAGTTCAGAGAAGTAGGAGAAACAGAGTTCAAGGCTAGGAGGCCCTCTGAGGAATGGATAGTCCAGGAACACCGAAGAGCCCCCGAGGAGCGGGTACTCAGAGCATTCACACAGCAAGCCAGGAACCGAAGTCCAAGAGTAGTGGATACAGCAACGAAGATCTCCAAGGTGCGGAATTAAGCAGGAAGGAAGTCCTTGCTAACTCATCAGTGCATAGGGCCGGACTGCTTAAGTACAGGTAGTGAGACTTTGTCATCCGGAGGGGACGCCCCCGAGTTTCCTGCCATGACATGTACATAGCTTGCCTATGATCGTGCACGCACCTATGTGATTCCAGAAGCAAGATGGCGGTCGACAGCGCCCACGCCGTCCTGGGAACACCAGGGAGGTCGGCGGTGACTGGCAGAGGCCGCCACTCATCCTAGATTTGATGGTGCAGTGAAAAAAGAGGTGAGCATGAGAGGTCGCAGCCGTCTGCGACCGATGGGTGCAACAGTAGGACTTTTCCAGTCATAGTTCTATATGATTTAAAGTAATATTTCATTGTGAGGTACCAACAGTAGTCCATGGAGCTGTGATATACAAATTCCCTCCCTGAGTCTCTGATTCATCTCTTCAGTGGTCATTTAAGCACCTTCACAGTAAGGGATCTGGCAACCTTTTCAATCTCATTCTGTTTCCTGGGCTGGCAGCTCATGTTACATAGCTAGTGTCCTCTTTTTTTTTCTGCTGCATTTCACTTAAATGGTAGAATGCTCTTTACCCCTCTCTTCCTTGGGAGGGAGGGTTTCAAAAAACAAATGGGACAAATATGGTCCCATTTGTTATATTTTACCAACTCGTTTCAAATGAATGCATATCCCTATTAACAAGTGGCAGATGTAACTTCAAATGTTTCTTCTCATTCCTCCTACTTTTTGCTGGTTAAGGCATCATATAATTTACAAGCTAATTAGTGTTCTACTTCCTTATATCTTCAATTTTACTCACTCAAAGTAGGACATATCTTCCAAAATTTTCTATTTCCTGCTGTGTTGGTCTATACTAGTCAAATCATATAGACTAAAGTTAAGAACTGGAAATGAAAGGGGGATGACAGTAAAGAAAGAACAGTATTATTATTTATTTTCAGTAATGCTCTCTATTCTAGTATAGCACAATACTTGGCTTTTCTTTATACTGACTGTTTATGTAAACAGCTGTGACAATATTATGGGCAAAGAGTTTTAGCATAAAAAAGGAGACGCAAGCCAAGTCCATAGAAAATATAATATCCACCTTAGGGTGGTCCTTAGTTGTACATGATTTTGTGAACTGAAATAATTTTCAACTCCCAACCCCTAAAATTGTTCCAATATATGTAAAAGTACTCTCTGTATTTTTCATTTATTTATTTATTTATTTAAACAAGTTTATATACCGTTTTACCAGTAAAACTAACTGACCAAAGCGGTTTACAATATCAGAATAATATAAACAAATCAGAAATAATTACAATTAGATAAATTAGATAAAATTGTAAAATATTAGCTCAATCAAATAATATTAAAATGTCCTGCAAAGGCCCTGAAGTTTCAGACTTTAACAAAATTGATATTTTTTATATTAAACTGTTTTTATCTTCTTTATCATATTTATTTTGAAAGAAGTATACAATATGATTGAAAGAGAATTTAATTTGAAAGAAAAATGCTTCTGGAAGCTTATAGAAGGTTGTGAAAGGTTCTAGAATCTTCTAGAAGGTTCTACAAAACATAAGAACATAAGAACATAAGAAATTGCCATGCTGGGTCAGACCAAGGGTCCATCAAGCCCAGCATCCTGTTTCCAACAGAGGCCAAACCAGGCCACAAGAACCTGGCAATTACCCAAACATTAAGAAGATCCCATGCTACTGATGCAATTAAAAGCAGTGGCTATTCTCTAAGTAAACTTGATTAATAGGCGTTAATGGACTTCTCCTCCAAGAACTTATCCAAGCCTATCAAGAAAGTTCTGAGGCCTATATATAGATGGCGTAACTCAAAAACTCTCAGTCAGTTCAATGTAAGTCTTACAGCCAGTAAGGCAATTTTCTAAGTTTAGACACAGAACTGCAGTGTGTGTAAATCCTGGGGATTATGCATGTAGCTAGGCCTTTTGCGTGCTGGGTCAATTTTCAAATGGGCCTGGATTACGTGTAAACCCCGGAACGCGTATAAGTGCCGGGGCCTTAAAAGGGGGCAGTCCAGGGCTAGAGGTGCCCAGTACAGCGGCCATTTGCTTCTGTGCTAGCGCATGCAACTTGCTCCTGCTCCTTTGCAGGGATAGGGAAAGGTAGGATGGGAAAGGGGAAGGGAGGGGGTTGAGAAGTTCCCTCCCAGTCCACTCCTTAATTGGAGCGGACTGGGAGGGAACTGGGAAGGCCCTGATGCGTCACCATACGAATTTGCTAAATTATATCCCCCCTTGCGTGCACTGACCTGGAATTTTATAACATGGCATGCCAGTGCACGCATGTTATAAAATTGCATGTTCGTGTGTGCGCGCTGGGTAGCACGTGCACATATTTTTTGAAAATCTACTCCTAAGATTTTATGTATTTATTTATTTATTTAATATTTTTATATACCGACATTCATTGGGAACATCACATCGGTTTCCAGAGAACTAATAATGCAGCGTAACAGAGCTTTACATTAAACTTAATTTCAACTGGGGGGGAAACGAATTAAAAGTAAAAAACGTGGAAAACTATAACAGGCAAATGGAAAATCTGTGGAATGCTATGTAAAGCGAGCAGTAACAATCACAGAAATCACATATATCAGAGGTCAATAAGATGGAAAGGAAAAGAAGAGGGTGAAGGTGAGGGTGGGAATGGCCGAGGAAGTTCTCGTATTAGTGAGTTTGTGCTTTGCATTCCCTTTAAAATATATTTATTCCAAAATCAATTTAAACTGACCAAAAAGAGAACGATTCAATCATAAGAACATGCATTTTTCTTATCAGACTCTATTTACGAGCCTGGTTCCTAGCACTGCTGGCTCTGAAAGCTCTGTGTCTAGATTACAATTTTTTACTGAACTGAATCTACGTATAAGGACGTAGATCCAGAAATTAGTAGTGCTGCCGTGAAAACATTTGCAAACCATTTATGGTATCTATCACTAGAAACTGGCATTCATATTCTTTGATGATGAAGTTCCACTAAACATTAAGCAAAAAATGACTACCATAATGATGACTACAGAAGACAGCGATGCAGAAAATCAAATAAAATGATACATTGTCAGAAGTGAATACCTCAACTGTTTAAAAGAAAAAGACTTCTATGATTTTATTTCTGCAGAATCGAAGGTGTGCTTCTCAAGATTTTCAGTAAACACAAATTTTCTAAAAACTTGGCTATCTACTTGGAAAGATGATGTCAACATCCAACGTGGGTTGGAAACATTGAAAAGCATTGAAGTAGTTAACGATGTGGCTGAGAGAGGAGAGAAGCTAATCCAAGAAAATCAGTGTTGTGTCTGTCGGTCGCAGACGGCTGCGACCGCTCTGCCTTACCTCTTTTTCTCCCATTTCTCTCTCTTTGGGCATGATGGCTGCCTCTGGTGCCAAGTGTCGAGGGCCTCGGTGTTTCCAAACCAGAATGGACGTCCCCATCCGCCATGCTCACTCCTGTGGCCTCCTAGGGTGCGAGTCAACTACACGTCATGGCGAGAACCTCGGGTGCCACTCCACCGCATGATGTCAGTACCTCCGGGTATATCTAGCCTCCACCTCCGCTTCCGCTACCACTTTGAGTTAGCAAAGACTCTGCTTCGCAACTCTGACTGCTCTAAGCTGCATGCTTAGATGCTGCATTCGCTAAGGGCTTTGCTCCAGTAGAAGCTCTAGACGCCCGCTCCTCGGGGGTCTCTCACTTCCAACTTCCCTTCGGGGTTCCTCACTAACTAACACAACTACTCCTCGGGAGACTTTCTCTCTATTCTAATTTCAGAATATTGGACCATTGGGTACTCGCTCCTCGAGGGCCTATCTACTTTTAGAGGTACTTCATTCAGTGAGTACCTCTACGATCTGGCGCTCCAACTCCACCCACCAGCTGCAGATTTACCTGCACTTCGGACTCCTGCCTATCGCGAACATCTGGGTGACTATACTTCTGAGCCTGTTGAACGTACTGGCACTTCGTGGATCAGTGCCTTACCTTCCTGCTTTCACCATTTATCTACAGCAGTTCAATAAAGACTATCCATTCTGTGTCTGCTATCTGTGTCAGCCTATCGCAGTGGTTCCTCCCTGTGGGCGGAGTCATCTCATTGCGACCAAGAGTCCACAATGCCTCAAACACAACAATCAGAACATTCTGACCAAGAATGAAAAAGAAAAGCAATACATTGTGCAGATTGTTAGTAAACACAGAAAAAAGTACCCAGATGCTACCAAAATTGGCCTAATGAGGCAGTAAAATCTGGTGTCTTATTACATTTTTATTGTTATTATTTCCATTTTAGATGTTATTTTGCGAATTCTGTATTTTTCTTTTGGTTTCAATTTTTGCTCAATATCTTGGCTAATTTTTATTTCATGTAGATAACTGTATGAAGAAAATAGTAATAAATAAAATTGTCTTTTGATTATGCTTGACTATTATTTTCCCAAACACATTTGAAAATGAAATACAAAAGTTTTAAATAAGAAATATTAATTTTCAGTGAAATTTGAAACTTTAAGGCCTTTGGGGGTCACCTTAAAATAGTTCAATTGAGCTGAAATTTGGCAAGGAGCACTTTTTCATATATTGGCACAAGATTAGGAGTTGGGAGCAAATAATTTCAAAAGCTGAAAAATAAGGGCCACCCTAACCCACCCATATGTCATTTCTGTAGAGCATTTACGTAATTGGAAGTCAACACTAAACAGAAAAAAAATAATCAGATGAGTGTACTGATTCTCTGAACTTATTCATCAGTAAAAATACACTGTTTGTCATTAAGTCACTGAGTGTGCCTATTAACCCATAATGGATGCCTGGATGTGCCTATGATAAAGAAACTGTAATGAAAAGGCTGATGGACTTGCTATTCACCTTTTACATTCGTTTGCTGCAAATTACATCTCTGAAAAGATTGATAGCAGTTGATTTACCTTGAAATTTCAACACATGTCGGGATGGTTGCATATATTATTTCCATTTTGACCTTTATAATCTATGTTCTGTATTGTAGTCAGTTTGAGGTTTGACAGGCCAATGCAATAAAGTCAGCATAAAAAACATGCGTCCAATCTGGGCATATTTCTCATGCACATTCACCTCTCTTGGGCACTCGATACAATAGACAAATGAGCCACCGTGCTGAAAAGGACACATAGGGATAAATTGTGCATCCCTAGCACCTCCTCAGCATTGGGTACCCAGGAGAAGTGGCTGTTCACGGGTTAGGAAAATGGACACTCGTAAAATTGAGCATCTGTTTTCGTAATCTGACCATCGTGAAGACTTTTTTTTAGTATATATATGTTGCTGCTATCTGTGGTTCCTCTGACTTTATACCGAGATGATATTAAGTCAGAGGAACCATAGAAAAGCAGTATTTTCTGCTTTTCTATTCAGGTTTTGGGATGCCTCAAAACGTAATGCCAGCTCTGGGCTGGCGTTAAGTTTTGAGGGTTAAAATGTGCACCTCGGACACGCGGTTATTCTTTACATCGGGGATACTAGCTAATAGCCTCATCAACATAGTATTTACATGTGATGAGCGCTATTAGCTACGTGCTGGTTTGGATAACTGTTTTGGATGCATTGATCCCTTTATTGCATCAGGGGTTATGGACAAACGTTCAAAACACACTTCCAACCACATGCTAACCTGTGCCCTAGCTTGAGCACACGATATTGCATTGGCCTGTGTATGTTTTTTTGTAAGGAAACCTTAAAATTTATACTTGTAAATAGTTCACAGAATGGGAACCTAAGGAATGGAACTTCTCTGAATGACTAAGCAGTAGGATGTGCAGGCTTATTGGATCTCCTTCCACTAATGCTTCTTAGTATAAAGTCTGGAGCAGTATTAAACAATTTAGCCTTAGCATGAGAGAAGAGAAAAATGAGAATCCATTGTTTCCATGGAATTTCCTCCAAATGCAACTGTTTACTGTGGAACTGATTCTTCACAGGGTAACATAGAGCATAGATTCAAAGCATTACAATGGTCTGCTTTTCCAGTAATGACTACATCAGTATGAAACCCATCCATTATCCTCCAAGGTCTAATCACATTGCCTCTGTGGTCAAGTATCTGATGTCATTTATAATCTTCTGAATCACTGATCCTGAATTGTTATCTTTTCAGTTTTAAATTAATAATGCTTCCTTATCTGCTTCAAACATTATACATGCATAAAATGCACATGGAAACCCAATATTTTTAACTACTATGGTGGAATTGATGGACCAAACCTAATCTGAGGAGTATGCATGCAGAAAAGCTATACAGTAAAACTCTAGCCTGTATGATAAACCAGTCCCTGAAGATGTTAGTATATCTGTGCTAAAATTAATGGATAGATACATGTAAATAAAAGAATGTCAAATGCAAATGAGGCTTTAGCAAGTGCAAGTAATATTGCATGATATTATCTCCTCCATGCATTGCTTTACACACTAAAACGTAATACATACCTCAGTCCAGGGATGAATTTTTCAGCATGCACACTAAAGAGCTTAGCTACCAGTACACATTGTGACTTACAGAGAAAGCAGCTATATAAGAGATTACTCTGCAAAAGTTTACGTCGGCAATTGAGCTATAATATATTCCCACACATCTCTTTAGAAAGGATAACAGCACCAATGCATATGTTTTATAACTTCCTACACAAATTATATTTATTTACAGCAAGAAAATGTGTTTTCAAACTAAAGGTTAACACATGACAACTGGTTCAAACATTGCTGTACACTCTGCTATATACAGCATAGGAAGCGATGGTTTTACTATCTTACAACGTACTATACATTGACCTGATTGTGATAACCATTGCTTCCCTTGATATAGATCAAAAAACACTGCAGTTATTGGGAGGGGTGTTTGAGGGCATGTGCTGTAGTGTGGGGGAGGATGTCTGTGTGAGTGTGTGTGATGTGTTAGTGTGTGTAGGGTTTGGTGGTGTTTCTATCTGTGGGAGGAGGAACGTCTGTGTGTATGTGTGTGATGTGTTAGTGTGTGTATGTCTGTGTGTGGGAGGAGGTATGTGTGTGTGTGTGTGGGGGGGGGGAGGGGGCATTTATTTATTTATTTATTTATTTATTTATTTATTTATAGGCTTTTCTTTGCCAACATTCGTAAGGCACATCATGCCGGCTTACATTGAACTGAAAAGGAGGAAAATACAATGAACAGGATAACATATATAGTTAAAGCAAATGGTGTAAAATGTGAGCATGGTAAAAACATTATATGATATATATAATAACATAAAATGAACGGATAGGGAGGGTAGAAAAGGTAGAAAGAGAATAACTTTGTACAATCTATACAACTTTATCTTTATCATTGTGTACGTAAATCAGGGGTTACAAATGTGCAAAATTTCCAGGGGGAGAGGGTAAGGGGCACTGATGGAGGGGGAGGAGGGGGAATGGGTATGGGCACAAGAGGAAGGGGAGGGGTGGGATGGGCTGGCAGTAGAAAGTCTTAGAAAAGGTCAATTTAGGCGAGGTCTACGTAGTAATTGTGTCAGGGTATGCCTGCTTAAAGAGCCATGTTTGACTCCTTTTTTGAATTTGTTGAGTGACGGCTCTATTCGGAGGGAGGAGGGGAGGGAGTTCCAGAGGTAGGTACTAGCTATGGAGAAGGCCCTTTCTCTGGTGAGGGACAGATGCGCGGCCTTCAGGGAAGGAATGTGTAGGGTACCTGCATGAGCACTTCTTGTGGGGTGGTTGGAAGTGCGGAAGCGAGGCATTTCTTCCAGCCAGGTGTGATTGAATTTGTATAATGAGCAATGAAGAATGGTCAGTGTATTGTATTGTCAGCGGAGGGAGATAGGCAGCCAGTGCAGGTCTTTTAAAATTGGAGTAATGTGTTCTGTTTTGGGAGTGTTTGTTATGATTCTGGCCATGGAGTTTTGGAGGATCTGGAGTGGCTTGATTGTGGTAGCAGGAAGGCTGAGTAGAAGGGCGTTACAATAGTCCAGTTTCGAAAGCATAGTAGTCTGGACTACAGTTCGGAAATCGTTAGTGTGCAGCAGGGGTTTGAGTTTCCTGAGGACATTTAATTTGTGGAAGCCTCCCTTTATGAGGGATTTAATGTAAGATTTAAAGTTTAGTTGATGATCAATAAGGACGCCCAGGTCTCTTACATCATGTAATTTGTGTTGTGGAGCAGTTGTGTTCTGTGGTGTGTTGTGGGGAGAGCAGTCAGGATGAGTGGAAATGATGAGTAGTTCTGTTTTTGCTGTGTTTAGAGCTAAGTGTAGGTTGGATAGCATTGATGTTATTGAGGTGAGGCAAGATTCCCAGAAATGCATGGATTCATCAATAGAGATGTGCAGTCGTTTATCACGAATTAGGCAATTACAATGAAATTGACTAATTCATAGTGGTTCGGGGGCCCCGAAACCCGAAAAGGATTTTCCCCGAACTTCGGGGAAACTTCGTTTTTCGGGTTTGTGTGGGGAGAGGGGCACTTTTTTTTTTAAAATTAAAAACCACCCCAAACATTCAGATTAACTATAATACTCATGCTCATACCATGTGACGGGGGCTGACCAATGGCGCCTGTAGCCCCTGTGACATAGTATGGGCAAAGGCTATTGGCGCCATTTTGATTCCTGGCAGCCGACAACAAAATCTCTCTCGGACCCCCGCTGGACCCCCAGGGATTATTGGCAAGCCTTGGGGGGGGGGGGGGGTCAGGAGGCCCCCCCAAGCTGGCCAAAAGTCCCTGGGGGTCCAGCGGGGTCCGGGAGCGATCTCCTGCACGCGTGCCGTCGGATGCCAGGAATCAAAATGGCACCGATAGCCTTTGCCCATACTATGTCACAGGGGCTACAGGCGCCATTGGTCAGCCCCTGTCACATGGTATGAGCATGTGACAGGGGTTGACCAATGGCGCCGGTAGCCCCTGTGACATAGTAGTTCAGAGGCTATTCGGCACCATTTTGAGGAGCACGGCTTGCAGTGGCACACCGGGCACGGAGGGACAAATGGAACCCGGGACCCCGCTGGACCCCCAGGGATGTTAGTAAGTCTTGGGGAGGGATCGGGATGGTGGGGGGGGGGGGTTTGTATGTAATGTTTTTAAATGATTTTAAATGCTTGGGGTGGGTTTTTTTTTAGCTTCGTTTACCGCTTCGTTTTTTGGGCCGGTTTCGGGTTTCCTCGTTTCGTTTTTCAAAAAAACTAAACGAGAAAACCCGAATTTTACCACGAAGTATCCGAGTCAAAAAACAACCCGGTAGAAAAAAACGAAGCACATCTCTATGAATGGATTTTTGGATTGGGATAAGAATCTGCACATCGTCTGCGTAAAGGAAAAATTTGAGGCCTAAGTCAGATAGTAATTGGCAGAGTGGTAAGAGGTATATGTTGAATAGGGTTGATGATAAAGATGAACCTTGGGGGACACCTTGTGTGATTGGGATGTGTGAGGATTGGTGTCTGTCAATTTTTACTACGTATTCTCTGTGGTTAAGATAAGAGGAGAACCATGAAAGTGCAGTGTCAGCAATGCCTATTTCTGCCAGGCGGGTCATTAGGATTTGATGATTGACAGTGTCGAAAGCTGCCGAGATATCTAGGAGGGCGAGCAAGTATGAGGTTCCATGGTCCATACCTTTGAGGATAGTATCTGTCATTGATAGTAGTAGGGTTTCTGTATTGCAGGCTTTACAGAATCCAAATTGTGAGGGGTGGAGGATGTTGTAGTCTTCTAGGAAATCGGAGAGTTGTTTGTTAACGACTCTTTCCAAAATTTTTGAAATGAAAGGCAGGTTGGAAATGGGTCTATAGGTAGCTAGGTCTGAGGGGTCAAGGTTTGGTTTTTTAAGGAGGGGTCTTACTACAGCAAGTTTGAGTGGGTCTGGGATGCTACCATGTGTGATGGAGCAGTTGATGAGTTCAGCAATGAATTTTGCAATGGTGGATGGGATAGCGAGGAGAGTTTTTGAGGGAATGGTGTCTAGGATGTGGGATGCAGGTTTCATCTTCTTTAGAATAGCTTCAATTTCGGCATTTGTTATGGGGTCGAAATTTCTGAGTTTGCTCTTGTTGTCAATGCATGGTGGCGAGACAGGGGAGGGCTTGGAGTGGGGTGTAGTGTTTCCCTCCCTCTTAATCTCTCCTTCCCCCTCTTCTTCCTGCCAGCACCATTCTTTGGACTGCCATTTCTGCTGCTCTTTTATTTCAGCAGGCAGGCCGGACTTGAGCTCTAGACTGGCAGTCCATCTGTTTAGCGGCCGCTACTTCTTAATTTTGGTGTGGGAGACCGAGAATTTCCAGTAGCCCTGCTTTTTGGTCACCACGGCTTCTTTTCTTCAGTTGGCAGGACCTGAGCTCCCCATCAGCCTCTTTTGTTTTTTCTCCTCTACTGCGTCACTCTAGATGTACAAAGGGCCATGATTATACTCATGAGCAAAGAGGTGGAAGAGGATTTTAAAAAACTATAAATTGTTCTGAAGTTTTATTGTTGTATAGAACTGAGGCCAGTGGAGTATATACTATGAACTATGTCATCATGTAAAGCTGGCCTGCTGCAGGAGGGAGAAGAATCACCAGGATATGAGCTGTGGATAATACTGGAGAGAGATGTTTGCTACTCTTGTTCCTCATCCGCCTCCCCCCCCCCCCCCCATGCTTCTGGAGACAGCTGCCACTTTGATCCTGCTCCTGCTTGCCTCCAAGTTGGCCCTGCCCCTCCTGCTGATGTCATCATGGTCCAACCATAAGAGCTGGCCCACTGTATGGGATGGAAGTGGATGGGTCACCTCCCCAAAGGGGCAATACTAAAGAGGGTTGCCCTTTTGGGAGCTCCTTTGGAAATGACCAGGAGAAAGCAGGAGGGTTAGGGTATATTTTTTGCAGGGGGTGGTTTAGGTGAGAATGTCAGCTTATTAGTTTTCCCTACCCCTTGTGAGAGGGGTTAAGAGGGGATTTCTTGTTAGCTCCGCTGAGAGGCCTATGATGCTGCCAGAGCCGCCGCGGGTACAGGAGAGCGACGGGGATGGCCAGGACCAACAGCGGAAGGGAGGCCTGCGCTCATGGATGGCCGAGAGAGGTAAGCAGACCTGGCTGCGGAGCGTACGCGGCCGGGAAGCGCAACAGGTCCTCCCTATTTATTTATTTAAAAACTTATATACTACAAACTTCCATACAACACTGTGTTCAGAACAGGTTACATAAAACATACAATATACAAAAAAACAAAATCATAAAATAGTAATATATAAATATTTCATACAACATACTATTTAAAAGCCTCCTAGAAAAGCAGTGTCTTCAACCCTTTCCTAAAAACTTTAATATCTTCCTCTTTACGCAATTGTAATGGGAGTACATTCTAAATGCTAAGAACGATATAAGAAAAAACTCTAGCTCTTGTTTTCTCTAATTTAAACACTTTATGATAGGGAATAGTTAAATATTCTTGATCAATTGATCTCAAAATGCATGCTGGCATATAACTAATCAATCTATCTCAAAGAACACATTATTTGAAGACTATCACCATTAACTGAAATTGCATTCTAAACTTAATTGGCAACCAGAGCAAACTTCTCAGTGCCGGGGTAATATGATCATACTTTGATAAGCCAGTCAGAACACATGCAGCTGCATGCTATATCAATTGTAATACACGAAAAAGTTTGTCAGGCAAATAACAGATTGTTTGTTAGGCAAATACAGATTGTGCTATAGTAATCAAGATGACCAAGTACAAGTGATTTCAGAAGAGTATGGAACATATCTCTAGGGAGCAAATATTTCAAAGGCCTAAGCAATTTTAACTTATGAAATGCTACCTTTGCTAATTGCCTGACTGCATCTTGTAGGATCTCCTCTTCCTTTCTGAATCTTTGGATGCTGCTATTGGGAGTTGTATTGAGAGTGGACTGGAAAGTACAAGACTAAGGGGGTCATTTTTTAAAGCTAGCGTACGCGAAAAGGGACGTTTTCACATGCGATAGCTAAAAAGGGGCAGAGTCGGGGCGGCATCTACCCCGGAAGAGGAGGAGTTGGGGTGCACGCTGCGAAGCCAGCGTGGACAGCAAAAAGGTAAGGAGCCTTTTCGCTGCCCATTTCACGCCCAATAGCACCACCTTTTATGATGGCGCTATTGGGTGCGAAAGCCGGCAGTTATTGCACCGCAGAGGTGCGATTGCTGCCAGCTTTTGCAGGACTGCCCCCGCTTCGCCCCCCACCCGCCCCCTGCACGTACGATTCATGACGCCATGGTATTTTAGAAAATATAGGCCTAAGGGGGTTATTTTCTAAAGCTAGCGCACGCAAAAAGGGACGTTTTGCACACGAAAAGTCCCTTTTCGCATGTGATAGCTAAAAAGGGGCGGAGTCAGGCAGGTGTCTGCCCTAGAAGAGGAGGAGTCAGGGTGGACGTCGTGAAGACAGCGTGGCTGGCAAAAAAGGTAAGGAGCCTTTTCACTGCCCATTTCGCGCCCAATAGCACCACCTTTTATGATGGCACTATTGGGTGCAAAAGCAAAAGCCCGCCCCCCACTTTGCCCCCACGCCCCCCTGAACCGCGTGATTCAAGATGACGCAGTGTTTTAGAAAATATAGGCCTAAGGGCATCTTTCATGAGCTCTGGAACCTGTTCTTCCTGAGGGGGTGCTCTTTGCTCCGACATCATCATTTTCTGCATTCTGCAGCTGTTTATTTATTGTATTTATTTATCGAGTTTTATACACCGTCATTCGGTTTTGCCATCACAACAGTTTACAAAAAAATATGTTGGTTTACAAAATTAAGATGGTTTAACAAGGTTTCCAAAAACCTTACATTATTGTTAACATAGAGACATCATATACAAAATTATTTGTTGCTCAGTTTTACTCGTTTCATTTCTTTGTTATAAAATAAACTTGTATTGAGTTCCCAGTTTTCTTAGGGTTAAACCGGAGGGGGTTGGCGTTGTTTTAATCATTGGGTGAGTTGGTATGCTTTGGTGAACATCCATGTTTTTAGATCTTTTTTGAAAGGTTTTAGGTTTTCTTGTGTTCTGAGTTCGATTGGGAGGGAGTTCCAGAGTTTCGGGCTTCCAAGAGAGATTGCTCTCTTTTGCGTTGAGGTGAGTTGTTTGGAGCGAGTAGGTAGAGTCTTTAAAAGTCCTTTATTTGCTGATCTGAGGTTTCTGTTTGGAGAGTGCAATTTTATGGGGGAACTTAGCCAGTTTGTTTGTTTTTCATATATAATTTTATGGATAGTATTTTGTATTCTATCCTGAATTTTATTGGTAGCCAGTGCAGTGATATAAGAGTTGGAGTGATATGGTCATGATTTTTAGATCCAGTGAGGCTTCTTGCGGCTGCGATTTGTAGGATTTGGAGTGGACAGATGGTGTTTACAGGTAAGTTGAAAAGGAGTGAGTTACAGTAGTCTAGGTTGGAGAAAATGAGTAATTGAAGGACTGATCTGAAGTCATTGCTGTAAATGAATGATTTTAATTGACGAAGTGTTAGTAGTTTATGATATCCGTCTTTGATTTTTGTTGTGATGTGGTTTTTGAAAGAAAGTTCCTTGTCAATTATTACTCCAAGATTGCGGGCATGATTGACCAGAGATATAACCGTTTTTTGGTTCATTAGGTTTAGTGGTGGAAGTTGAGGAGAGTTGTTCTTTCTGTCTAATATGATTATTTCAGTCTTGTCAAAGTTAAGGATGAGTTTTAAGTTGGTTAGTGTTTGCTTTATTCTGCATAGGTAGGTGGCTGTTAGTTTGTATGTTTCTTCTAGCAAATTTTGTATTGGGATTAATATTTGAATGTCATCAGCATAGATGAAGTGAGTCAGATTCAGATTTACTAAAGGATTTACTAAAGGATATCATGCTAGTAGACTCCTCAGATCCGCCTGATCTGCTAGAATTTCAATATCCTCTGAGTCTGACAATCCTTCACATGATTCATATGAATCAGTACTTTCTTCAAATATCTACTCAGCAGAAATCAAGGGAGAGTACTGTGCTACCTATGGGTGCTCTGCTCCCTAGTGACTTGCTCCTCAATTGCTGATGCCATCCTCCACTGGCTCTGCTTTCTCCTTTCTCTTCACTATAGGAACAGAGATGAGAGTAGGGGTGGCAATTCGTTTTCAATGAGATAAGAATTATCATCTTTATTTCCTATTTCATTGCATTTCATGAATTAAAAAACCAATAGGAAAAACACACATTTTTGTGTGGTTTGTCCTGTTGGGTTTTTTGGTTTTTTTTTTTTGGGGGGGGGGGGAGCTGAAAAAAATGCACCTAAACAAACCCATCAAACCCACCCCAAACCTTCCCATTTACTAAAATGAGCCTCCCACCAGCAAAGCCCCCTCCCAACCCCTCTGACACTCAGGTTTCATCAAAAATCCCTGGTAGTCCAGTGGGGGCCTGGGAGCAACCTCCCACTCCTGGGCTGGTGGCTGCCATTAGTGAAAATGGCGCTGGCAGCCCTTGCTCCTACCATGTGATAGGGGCTGACGGTGCCATTAGGTAACCCCTGTCACATGGTAGGGCAAAGGGCTGGCTGATACAATTTTTATGGTCTATTTTGTTTTAGATTACCCATTCATTGCAAACTAGAATCTTCACTGAATAATAAAAATAGAAAAATAAATAATCAAGGACTTTGTGGTATCGTTTTAAAAAAATTAAAATGTGTTTATAAAAATAGGAAATTAAATATACCAGTGTAGTATATCAACAAATCAAAGTAACATTAGATTAGATACACGCTTTAAGAAAAGACAAACTGATCTTGATTATTACTTCAAGTTTCATAGTGCCTCATTATGATAAAAATTCATTAAAATCAATGTTATTAGAATGCATATTGTTTACATAATAGTTTGTGAATTTTATAGTAGTAAACACTAGATAGCTTGTTTGAAAAAAAAAAATTCTTTTCAGTGTGCCACGAACCTTGAGAAAGAATGGGAATTACTTTTGATATCCTTGTTCATTGCTCTCTATCTGTGGACTCTGTGTAACATATTCACATTTCTTAATATATTTGGTATGGCTCATGGGAAGAGTTATTACTCCTCAAGGATTTACACAAACTGACTGAGAGAAATATGCTATTTAGGACTTAGACAAGGCAGTGCCTGTTCTTTCAGTTGACTGACATTTTTCACAATAGAGCTGTCGGACCCCGCTAGAAATAATAGGACCTAATCATGGCAGGAATTAGTATACACGACAGGTGATTATTTTCTGGAAGTGTTCCAGGACCAGCTGTGCTATTCCATATTATTTGTAACCTCTTTAATTGTATCTTTTCAAAAACATTTTTTATTTTGTTTTGTGAAGCCCAGGATGGAAAAAATGTTTTAAAAAGTATAAAAGCCTTGATTGTGCTATTATTTTTCCATTCTTTGGGGTTTTTTTTTTAATTCTTAGCTTAAGACCCTGTTCCATTTTTTTGTAAGCTAGCATAATCTAAATTACTTTCATGTCTTTTATTTTATAGTTCACAGGCAATTTTTTCCATGACTTCTTGGAAACAAAAAAAGTCATAATTTTGTTAATGTTTTTTAACTAAATGTGTATTTATTTTTATAGTTCCATGGAATGAATAGCAAATAAAACAGGGCTTCCCAAACTTTTAGCCAATGTGATCTTATTTTAGCACTTGAAAATTCACGACTCCAGAGATGACCAAAATAAATTATTAATAAATAAGTTAGCCACATAACTTATCTGGCCAACTCAACTCCTCGCAATTATGCCCATTCCCTGTCCCTGACATATCCGGCTAAATACTTACTGCCTGATTCACTAAGGGGGTTATTTTCTAAAGCTAGTGCACACGAAAAGGGACTTTTCACGTGTGCTAGCTAGATCGGCGAGGAGTAACCACCAGAAGGGGAGGAGTCGGGGTGGCACCGGGGTGGACGCCGCGAAGACAGTGTGGATGGCGAAAAGGTAAGAAGCCTTTTCGCTTCCAATTTCGCGCCCAATAGCAGCACCTTTTAGGATGGCGAAAAGCCGGCAGCGATTGCACTGCGGAGGTGTAATCACTGCCGGCTATCGCAGGCCCGCCCCCTGCCTTCGCTCCCCCACCCCCCTATACTGCGCGATTCATGACGCCACGGTAGGTTTGAAAATCTAGGCCTTAGGCTTCCTCTCATTCTGTGGCTATGGGAAAATACCTTGATGAATCAGGCCCTTAGCTAGAAAAATAATTTATGTGGCTAAGTGAAGCCTGCTGACCCTAACTAAAGGTTCAGTGGCTCCACTTTGCCAGATAAGTAGGACTTATTTGGCTAAGTACCATTTTGAATATCGGGCTCAGATTTCAATTGCAAGTAATATAAGAAAAATCAGTGCATGTTCATTTACATAACACATTTGGATTCTTGTACTCTATTGGAAACAGAAGCAGATGACATTATAGTAAAAGAAGTATTTATTAACATTGGGAAATTAAGAAAATTAGCTTTCTGTAAATTATAACACAGAAAGAAGAGCAGAATTGAAGACCCTCCATTGGATCACATGAATGCTTTCACCGTTCTACAGCTGATGTCAGGTAAAACTATAATTTACAGAAAGCTATAGAGGAAAGATCCTATAAAGTAGTGGTTACTGTTCTGCCCTTTATCTCAGTTCAATTTACTTCAAGTGAATATTATTAAAAAAAAAAAAAAGAAAGGTTTTCAAAATTCCCACCTAAATTCTGGCTCGAGTATTAGCATAAATTCTCAGTTTAATCTCATGTGATTGTTGAATACTTTACACAAACTTCTCTGCAGTCCAAATGGTTACTTAAGCATTTGTTAAGTTTTGGCAAATCTGTGATTGTTTCCAGTGCTCTCATGAGTTCATGGATCTTCTCCAAAATAAGGAATAAAAATTCCCACCCTATTCTGAATAAAGTCATAGCAAAACATGTGAAAATTCTCTCCAGTTTAATTAGCCTAATACTTGTAGTGTGCAGGTACTATTCTTAAGACTGTTCATTTAGCTGGAAATAAAACAAAATCTAAATATCTAAAATATCTAAAAATATCTAAAAATCACAAAATAAATAACTATTTCTTAGTACTACTGGACAAGTAATTTTCTTAGGATAATAAATATAAATAAACTTCCAGTTGTTACAGTTTTGGCTGCAGTGCAACCGCCTCACCACCAGGGGTCCCTCTAGTGCTGGCTCTCCTGACAGGCCCAGTCCATCTCCTATGTCCACTCTATGCTCTGGGTGTGCCCTTATAACCCTGCCTGACAGTTGCCTCGGTGCTTCGGCATCGAGCTCACCTGGGCTCCCTGCTTTAGCCTTGCGCGGCCTTCGGGCCTCCTTCCTCGCTGTTCTCACCTGGCCTACGGGCCTTCTGACCTGCCCTGCTCCGCTTATGGTGTGTGGCCTACGGGCCTTCTGTATGTGTGTGGCCTACGGGCCTTCTGACCTGCCTTGCTCCGCTTATGGTGTGTGGCCTACGGGCCTTCTGTATGTGTGTGGCCTACGGGCCTTCTGACCTGCCTTGCCCCGCTTATGGTGTGTGGCCTACGGGCCTTCTGTGTGTGTGTGGCCTACGGGCCTTCTGACCTGCCCTGCTCTGCTTATGGTGTGTGGCCTACGGGCCTTCTGTATGTGTGTGGCCTACGGGCCTTCTGACCTGCCTTGCCCCGCTTATGGTGTGTGGCCTACGGGCCTTCTGTGTGTGTGTGGCCTACGGGCCTTCTGACCTGCCCTGCTCTGCTTATGGTGTGTGGCCTACGGGCCTTCTGTCTGTGTGTGTGTGGCCTACGGGCCTTCTGACCTGCCTTGCCCCGCTTATGGTGTGTGGCCTATGGGCCTTCCGTATGTGTGTGGCCTACGGGCCTTCTGACCTGCCTTGCCCCGCTTATGGTGTGTGGCTTACGGGCCTTCTGTGTGTGTGTGGCCTACGGGCCTTCTGACCTGCCTTGCCCCGCTTATGGTGTGTGGCCTACGGGCCTTCTGTGTGTGTGTGGCCTACGGGCCTTCTGACCTGCCTTGCCCCGCTCATGGTGTGTGGCCTACGGGCCTTCTGTGTGTGTGTGTGGCCTACGGGCCTTCTGACCTGCCTTGCCCTGCTTACTGTGCCCTGACCCAGCCTGGACCCAGATACTGCTTATTGCCGCCTGCCCTGACCCAGCCTGAACTTAGACTCTGCTCCTTGCCGCCTGCCCTGACCCAGCCTGAACTAGACACTGCTTATTGCTGCCTGCCCTGACCCAGCCTGGAACCAGACACTGTTTCTAAGCTTCCTGTCTCTCTCCACCTGGAGCCACCCTGCTGGGTGGTGTTCACGCCTCCTGACCGGAGCCCAAGCGTAACACCAGTTACCAGAATCTGCT
Organism: Rhinatrema bivittatum; assembly: GCF_901001135.1. Lineage (NCBI taxonomy): Eukaryota > Metazoa > Chordata > Amphibia > Gymnophiona > Rhinatrematidae > Rhinatrema > Rhinatrema bivittatum. The sequence continues at coordinate 642,309,551 of NC_042616.1, read as the reverse complement.
TTTCAATTGTAATGAGAAGCACACTGGAAGCTGAAATCAAAGTATCATCTCATGACTATTTCCTTAAGAACATAAAATTTGCCATACTGGGTCCATCAAGTTTCCAACAGTGGCCAATCCAGGTCACAAGTACCTAGCAGGTTACCAAAAGGTTGATAGATTCCATATTGCTTATCCCAGAGATAAGCAGCCTGCGTACCAGAGGGAATATCCTATGGAGGTTCTTCAACTCTGCTCTTATTTCTCCTTTCTTCCTTATTAGACCTCTCAAAAGGAAAGGTCTTGATTTACAAAGATCAGGCACTCTCCCCAATTTCCACATGAGAGGGGGGGGATGACAAAAAAAAATCTCCTCTCAACCAAAAGAGAATACTTCACTAAAATGTCCAAAACCTTCTGGGATATCACTGTCACTGCAGCTCTTCTCTGGCTGTAGAAGGGTACTGGCAAATCTTCAGTGACCTGGCCTCTGGATCTGGAAAGAGGCCTTCACCAGGAGTATCAGGCTCCAATCTCAGTAAAACAATTCTCAACGTAGTCAAAAATCCCAACAAAGTCTCTTTCTCTAACTGGAGGAATATCCAGCCTGGTAGGGAGTACACAGGAAGGAGTATTCCCAAAAATTATACTAAGTAAAGAATGCAGGCCTCTCTAAAAAAGAAACCACTCTAACAGACGCCTCTCTCTTCAAAATGTCATCTCAAATTCCACACCTGTGCTAGCCCTCTTCCCTCGTTATAAGCAGGGTCCACCCAGTTGCCTCTAGAGGAGGAACTGTAAAATGATATTCCCTCTATCTGTTTAACATCTATAGGGACCTAGTGACATCTAGTGGCCAAACCAAAGGGGTACCATTTGTGTTTATCTGTTCCATTCTACTCATTGGGGTAGATTTTATAAAAAAGCGCATGAGCATACTTTTGTTCGTGTGCCAGGCGCAAACAAAAGTACGCCGCGAGTATCTGTTAAAATCCAGGGTCGGCGTGTGCAAGGCTTCCCAAAATCGGCAGCCTGTGCATGCCAAGACACGCAGCCTGCCTCCGCTCCCTCCGAGGCCACTCTGAATTCGGAGCGGCCTCGGAGGGAACTTTCCTTCCATCCCCCCCCGCACCTTCCCCTCTCTTCCCCTCCCTTCCCCTACCTAACCCACCCCCCCCCCCCCCCCGGCCCTATCTAAACCCCCCCCCACCTTTGTTGCACAAGTTACGCATGCTGGGCTGGCCACCGGCATGCCATGGTTCGGTCCGGGGCTGGTCCAGAGGCCGCGGCCACACCCCCGTATCGCCCCTGGTGATACGCCGGCCACGACACCCCCCTGACACCCCCCAATGATGCGCCATCACGACACACCCCCGACACCCCCCCCCCCCCCCAGGAAAGCCCTGGGACTTACCAGCATCCCGGGGCTTTGCGTGTGCTGGCAGCCTATGCAAGATAGGCTCGGCGCGTGCAGGGGGGGTTTGGGGGTAGGTTTTTGGGTGTTACGCGTGTAACCCTTTGAAAATCTACCCCATTATATCTCCCCTCAGCCATCTCCAAGCTGAAGAACTCTAACCTCTTTAGCTTTCCTCATAAGGGAATCATTCCAACCCTTTTACATTAAGCTTATGCTTCCAGCACTGCCTCTAGTCATAAGAGAAGGGGAGCTAGAGGTTGCGCTAGAAGCTCAAGCTTAATATAAACTTACACTTCCAGCACTGCCTGTGTTAGAGTAGTGTTAGAGGTGCCAGAAGCGGAGGGGAGGGTTCCTTGCTCTCAGCAATAAAAAAGAAGGTAATGGGGGAAATGGGGAGGGTCAGAGGAAAGGGAGGGGGGATCCATGACATTTCTCTTCTTTGTGGGAGGCAACAGGCTGCTGGTGAAAATGGTAAAAATAAACCAGGACAGGGAGCCTTGGCTCCAAAAAAATATTTTGGGGAGTGAGAGAAGAACGGTCTAACAGGGCCTTTATAAGAATCTGTATAGTGAGGGGCGGGAGGGATGGGATTGCCCTGGGGCTCCTATATTTTATAGGTTTTTATTCTTATGACATATCTACTTAGCTGGATATCATTTAAAGATATCTGGTTAAGGTGCAAGTTATCCAGCCACACATGGCTAGATAAATTTAGGCCTGTTTCAGACCAGGTCTAAAGTTATCCTGCTATCGTAACCAGATATATGCAATATTTGGCTAAGTTAGCCGGATAACTGAACCCCTCCCTGGAAAGCCCCTGAAATGCTTCGTTTTTATCCAGCTAAATTATTCTTTTTTGAGTTATCTGTCTAAATGGCTTTTTAATATGGACCTCAAGGTTTTTAAATTTGATACCAAGGAGTTTAATGTTAATTAGTGAATGACCAGCAGTAGAACTAAAATTAGTTAATCACTATAAATCAAGGTTAATTTTATGTTATTTTAAGTGAATCATTGACTTATTTTGAAGACTTTCCTCCTGGTGGGGGTGATAATCTATATAACAAAAAATGAGGCAGGGTTGGGTGGGAGGACTGGGACCAAACTAGTAACTAACTGCCCAGGAACCAGTTTTCTCATCTTTTCAGATTTAAGTATGTGACCTTCACAAACTCACAGTCCTCGCTCTCTTTGTACACAAAAGCAGCCACTTAATTAAAAAACCCTTGCCTTTTATTGGCTATTAGGAATGAATAAGTAATGTATCACTTACCTAGGCACTGAATACAAATTTTTAAAATAAATAAATAAATGCCATTCATCAGTTCAAATATAAATTATTCTTTCATAGGCTGAACAAGAAAAGATAATTGTACTCTTTTCCAGTAATGTCTATTTGGTGTCAATGTAGTCTAGCATATAATGCAGCACTGGCTTCTGGCTCCCCCCCTGCTGTGACACAGAAGGATATTTCCAGGGACTTCAAAAGGAAGGTAATAATCATCACAAGAGAAGTGTTAATAGCACTTCTGTTGGCTTTGAAAAAGAACATTTGCTCTCCTACCATTAGGCATTTCCTGAATTCAAGTGAAAGTGGCTGGTGCTATCTCCTTTGTAATTTAATTTACCCTGGCCAGGCAGGGAAAAGAACAAGCCACTAATTTACATTAGTTTTAGACATTTCTTGTTTGAAATCATAATGGATTATGAGCTTACTGTTATAATTAGTGAGGTTTTGGTGGACCCTTGGACACTGTGGTAGCTGACCATGCCCATGGGGGACAGTCCTGTGAGGGGCCACAGGTCAGGCTCAGCTTAGGACACACAAACACAGAGATTGATCTTTTATTAGATAATGTGGTGAAGCCACCAGAGGTGGCAGTAGTGAGCAGTTGAAGTAGACCGGCTGGGCTAGTATCCCTCAGGCACTGGAACAGCGACTCCTCCGGTAGCAGTGCTGTAGTGGAAAGAACTGAAAATAATAAGCATAAGCCCCAGTGTGGAGAACCCCAGGATAGGGAGAGCAGGTCCTCGAGGAGCGATTACCTGATCCCTGAGAGCTGAGAGGCTTGAAGGTGATGTACTCACATAGCAGTTCCACATAGGAGATGGCACCAGAGCTGGAACGGAGGCAGGCCCTCGAGGAGCGAGTGCCTGGTTCCAGGGAACAGCTCTGAGGTGAAGATGGTAATACTCACTGATGTTGAAGATTAGCGAATCCTTCCAGGCAGAAGAGAAGGTAGGAGTAGGCAGCGAGTCAGGGAACATGGGCCCTTGAGGAGCGAGTACCGGATCCTGATAGCGACCTGAAAAGCAAGTGAGGCCCCCGAGGAGCGGGTACCCCGTTAGCGTTAAGAGTCCAATGGAATTGGAGGCAGAGTAGCTGGGTATGGAGAGCGAATCCCATCCGTAAGGTATCCCTTGCTAACTCAAATATTAGCAAACAATGTAGGCTTTAAATATCTGGGCAGTGTGACGTCATCACAGGGGGACGCCCCTGAGGTTCGCGCCAAGTAGGAAATAAGAGTGAGGGCCACGCAGCGCGTGCACCCTAAGGTACAAGCGGAGCATGGCGGGAGGCAGCGCCCAAGCCGGTCCGGGGACGCCAGAGAGGACGGCAGGCAGATGCCGCGGCAGCCAAGCATCCATCCACAGCAAGAGGAGGTGCAAAGAAAGAAAGGTAGGCGGAGTGAAGCCATCGGGAAGGGACGGTTGCAACACTTACAAGGTGCATGATACTCATGATTCCTCTTCTGACTTGAAACATCTGGAATTGGGTAGAGGAAATGCTTTCAGCATTCTACAACTGATGTCAGGTAAAACTATAGGCAAGAACTTAAAAACACTTTTTCTCATGCCAATCACTACACTGCCTTATTTACATATGCTCAACATCACTTACATATCTCAACTCCATAGGAATCCAAAGAGAAACAAGGATAAATACAGGAAAACAGATTTTTTTAATTTATTGTGCCAACAGTAATATCTATAAGAAAGCACGGAACATTATACAGGTATTAGGGAAGTGTCTTATGTATGCTGGAGTAAGAAAAGAAATAATAAAGGTCTTGTGCATTTTACACACTTTAGTAGGAGTCAGAAGCAGAACACCTGCAGTGTGGATTTTCAGGAGGCTGAAAATGTGCTCAATAACTGCCTTATTATACCAGTGAGAAATAATTGTAGTACTCTTCTGATCTAACGCAGGAATGAAATTAACAGCCAGAACAAGATGCACTATCCATTTCACCTACAAAAGTACAACGGGGACATATCACTTACAATATTCATTTCATATTTCCATCATAACACTACACAGAAGGGCACATTTTCTTCTATTTTTCCCCAGCAGAACTCCATCCCAAGAGTTATGATCATACATGGGACTCTTCTTAAACATATGATTGTTATCCATGGAGTGGCAGCTTCTACCCTTAACTGAAGGCATGGGCATAATTGGCACAGAGCAGCAGCTGCTTCTCTTAACTGAAGGCAGGGGGAAACCTGCATGGGGCTGCAGCTGCTACTCTTAATTAAAGGCATGTGGGTAATCTGCATGGAGCAGCAGCTGCTACTCTTAAGACATGGGGGTAATGTCAAGGAGTGGCACAGAGCTAACCATAACTGGAGGCATGGGGATAACCTGCATAGAGCGGCAGCTGCTCCCTTTAACTAAGGGCATTGGGGTAACCTACAAGGAGAGGCAGTTGCTACCCTTAAATGAGGGCATGGGTAAACTGCACAGAGCAGCAGCTGCTACTCTTAACTGAAGGCAGGGGGTAAACCTGTATGGGGCGGACGTTGGTATACTTTACTAAAGGCATGGGGGTAATCTGCATGGATCAGCAGCTGCTCCTCTTAACTGAAGGTAGGGGGATAACCTGCATGGAGTAGCAGCTATTACTCTTAAGACATGGGGTAATGTCACGGAGTGGAAATTACTAGGGATGTGAATCGTTTTTTGACGATTTAAAATATCGTCCGATATATTTTAAATCGTCAAAAACCGTTAGGGCCATGATACAATACCAATTCCCCCGATTTATCGTCAAAAAATCGTAAATCGGGGGAAGGGGGAGGGCAGGAAAACCGGCACACTAAAACCCCCTAAAACCCACCCCGACCCTTTAAATTAAATCCCCCACCCTCCCGAACCCCCCCCCCAAATGCCTTAAATTACCCTGGGGTCCAGCGGCGGTCCGTAGCTAAATCGGGGGAAGGGGGAGGGCAGGAAAACCGGCACACTAAAACCCCCTAAAACCCACCCCCGACCCTTTAAATTAAATCCCCCACCCTCCCGAACCCCCACCAAATGCCTTAAATTACCCTGGGTAGAGCGGCGGTCCGAAACAGCCTCCTGCTATTGAATCGTGTTGTCTTCAGCCGGCGCCATTTTGCAAAATGGCCGCCGCAAAATGGCGGCGGCCATAGACCAACACGATTCGACTGCAGGAGGTTGTTGCAGACCCCCGCTGGACTTTTGGCAAGTCTTGTGGGGGTCAGGAGGCCCCCCCAAGCTGGCCAAAAGTTCCTGGCGGTCCAGCGGGGGTCTGGGAGCGATTTCCTGCGGCGAATCGTTTTCCATACGGAAAATGGCGCCAGCAGGAGATCGACTGCAGGAGGTCATTCAGCGAGTGTTCCGGATCCCCGCTGAACGACCTCCTGCAGTCGATCTCCTGCCGGCGCCATTTTCCGTACGGAAAACGATTCGCGGCAGGAAATCGCTCCCAGACCCCCGCTGGACACCCAGGAACTTTTGGCCAGCTTGGGGGGGCCTCCTGACCCCCACAAGACTTGCCAAAAGTCCAGCGGGGGTCTGGAACGACCTCCTGCAGTCGAATCGTGTTGGTCTATGGCCGCCGCCATTTTGCGGTGGCCATTTTGCAAAATGGCGCCGGCTGAAGACAACACGATTCAATAGCAGGAGGCCGTTTCGGACCGCCGCCGTTCCGGACCGCCGCTGGATCCCCAGGTAATTTAAAGCATTTGGGGGGGGTTCGGGAGGGTGGGGGATTTAATTTAAAGGGTCGGGGTGGGTTTTAGTGGGTTTTAGTGTGCCGGCTCACAATTTTAACGATTTTCACGATACTTTACCCACCCAAACGGCAACAATACGATTCCCTCTCCCTCCCAGACGAAATCGATCGTTAAGACGATCGAGGACACGATTCACATCTCTAGAAATTACTACCATAAGCAACTTGCTGGGCAGATTGGATGGACCATTTGGTCTTTATCTGCCATCATTTACTATGTTACTATGTGTATATATATGAATCCTGTTTATTAAAATAGCAATGCAGTATATATTTTTTAATATCCCTACAATCCTGAGGATTCATAGTCCTATGGATGTATGTTATGTGCTTGAATAGATGAGATGTATCTATGTGTGTAAAAGGATTTATATTCATGTATAAAATGCGTGAAGTACAAATATGAGAATGTGACATATACGGTAACTGAATGAGTGTGAGAGAAGGAGCAAAGATGTGAATGTAAATAAAACTAGATTCCAAATGAGATAGATGGGAGGCATATTATATAGGTTAAAATGGTTTTGAAAGAGAAGCACCAGGATCTCTGGCTGCAAAAGTACATGCTCAGGTGATATTCCTTTTATCAATGCTAATTCCATCTCCTTTTTAAATGATTACTAACACTGCTCAGAGAAAGCAACAGGGGGGTGGGACAATTTTTAAGGTAAATTTCTGCAGATAGCCTGAAGAGCATAACATATGCAATTACATTTGCATGGGGGTCTAAATGTCCCTTACTGGTAGGCAGCAGTCCCCATAGAGACACACTGCAATGTGCTCACAGGAGGCGTAGTAGTGTTCTAACATTCCAAAAGGAAGGTGCCTGAATGTTGAGTAGTCTTGATAAAAGTCAGAGCACAGAAGTTTCTGGGCTCCCTCTGGTGCTGGAGTCTGGGGCTCAATGTTGGAGTCCCTAAATCTTCTGAGAGTGAATAAGGAGCAGCCATGAGGGCCTCTAAGCTGACATCTTCAAAAGGTTCCTAGTGAGGGGGAACCTCTTGTGGGAGTCATCCAGTTGTGTGTTTTATGGAGACTATACTTTCAGAAGAGTATGTCTGCAGCTGAGGAGGTCCCACACCCAGGCACATGGCAGCAGAGGCTGACCAGTGTGAATTGGAATAGTAATCTCAGTGGAGAGACACTGAGGATCTCAATCTAATGCAAGGATTCTACCTCTTGTATTCAGAGGAGGAATTTCATCATCAGTATTCAGTAGGGATGTGAATCATTTTTTGACGATTTAAAATATCGTCCGATATATTTTAAATCGTTAAAAATCGTTAGAACCGCGATACAATAACAACTCTCCCAATTTATCGTCAAAAAATCGTAAATCGGGGGAAGGGGGAGGGGAAGGGGGAGGGCGGGAAAACCAGCACACTAAAACAACCCTAAAACCCACCCCGACCCTTTAAAATAAATCCCCCACCCTCCCGAACCCCCCCCCAAATGCCTTAAATTACCTGGGGTCCAGAGGAAGGGTCCCGGTGTGATCTTTTACTCTCGGACCTCCGGTGCGTTGTAGAAATAGCGCCGGCACTACCTTTGCCTTGTCATATGACAGGTCAAAGGTAGCGCCGGCGCCATTTTGTTTTTTGTCCCTCGACGTCAGGAGCGTAGGAGATCGCTCCCGGACCCCCGCTGGACCCCCAGGGACTTTTGGCCAGCTTGGGGGGGCCTCCTGACCCCCACAAGACTTGCCAAAAGTCCAGCGGGGGTCCAGAACAACCTCCTGCAGTCAAATCGTGTTGCCGGCCATACGGCAACACGATTTTGGTTTCATAAGATGGAATATAAAGGCAACAGAACATAGAATATAAGTCTTTTATTGCTCTAGTTTTCTGCCTCCTTTACATCTCTCATTATCTCTATCCTAGTTTCATCCCTACTTTTCTAATTCTCATACATTAGTCTCTTTCTCCTATCTCTTTCCAAACTTACTTGATGTATTAACATGAACATGGTGTGAAGAGCTATTTTTCATAATACATAATTTGTGGAAAACACACAGTCATATCCCAGTTCAACATAACACCACACAGAAATGTTACTACATTATATCACCAAGTCCACAATGCCAGATTCCAAGCAGATGGATGTGATTTTTTAAATTAGATTTGCAGGAAATAATTCATAACATTTTTTCATATGGATTTGCTGAGATCCAATTAAACCCAACACAGTTCCAAGCTTTTACTTTAAACTGATGTCGGTTAAGTAATGCCGAAGAACAATGGAAAAGAATAACAGATCATATAGTGGTATCATTAACAACCAAGCAACTGCAGCAAGGTAGCAGCACTGGCAAGCACACTGTTACAGGAGCAACAGTAAACAAAAAAAAAAGCTGTGACAAGTACTTCCTGTTTAGGATGCAGAAGATGATCGCCATATCATAATTTGACACATTTTACTGTCAGCTACTTTTTTGTTGTAACCTATGAATGTTAGTAACTCTAATCTATGACAATTAGATTTTTAAATGCATTTCAAGTTTAATAGATTTTTTTGATTTTTTTTAGATTTGACAGAAAATCCATGGATCTTTTATTGAGCCATTTTTTAAAAATATTTGCATAGCTCTATCCACTATTCCAAACTTGTTGATAATTGCTAGTTTGTTTGGGGTTTTTTTTTTGTTTTTTTTTTGGGGGGGGGGATTAGCTGTTGATTCATCCCCATTTAGAACTTATAAAACTCAGACAAATATTGTAAATGTAACCACACCCTGTGTTTGAAAACAAAAAGCTGCTGAGATGTCCCACATAGCTGGGAAATCCTGAGTAAACCCTCTTTACACTGAGTTTTATACCTGCCCTTGTCTCTGGTGTATAACACATTATCAGCTTCACTGCTATAACCATGAAGTTTATTATTCCTTTTCAGACTTGGGAAGCCAATCTGCTGACTTCAGCAATGTCTGGGATAGGTTGTAGGCATACACAGAGCATATGTTGATGGCATAACATCAGCACAATTTAAGGGCTAGAAACTAGGCGATTGATATTCAGCGTCACTTAGCTGGATAAGTTAAGACATATCCGACTAAATGGCTGTTTGAATATTGAGCTACTTTTAGTGGCCGCTACCTGTCTTCCTAACTATTTATCCAGCTAGTTAACAAGATACATAGTAGGTAGGATGGGGGCATTCTGAAGCATGGCTACTTATCTGGCTAACATAGCCAAATAAGTGTCGATGTTCACCTTATCCGGCTAAGCTAGCCGGATAAGTTAGACCTGCTAATGAGTAGGTCAAAAGTTAGCTAGATAATCTTATCCAGTTAACTTTCAGATAGCCGGGCATATTCATTGGTACAGTTGCGTTATTGAATATCCTGGCTAAGGGGGATATTTTCCAAATCGTGTTAAGGGCCTTTTCGCATGCGTTAAGGAGTTTTTGCATGCGAAAAATGCCTTAACGCTTGCGAAAAGCACCATAATGCATGGTGCAATGCTAATTTTTAAAAAGTGAGGAGTCAGAGGTGGGAATTTTGTAAAAAGTGGGCTGGTTTCATGAAGCCATATCGCACAGTTAGTATAGCTGTGTTTAAAAAAGGATTGGATAAGTTCTTGGAGGAGAAGTCCATTACCTGCTATTAAGTTCACTTAGAGAATAGCCACTGCCCTTAGCAATGGTAACATGGAATAGACTTAGTTTTTGGGTACTTGCCAGGTTCTTATGGCCTGGATTGGCCACTGTTGAAAACAGGATGCCTGGCTTGATGGACCCTTGGTATGACCCAGTATGGCATTTTCTTATGTTCTTATGTACCCCTTTTTCATTAAGCTGTGCAATATCCCACAATACAAATTTAGAAAGAGAAAGAGAGAGAGACTATCTTAAGGCCCGTCTAGTAGTTAGCTATTTATATCTCTATTGGAGGCCCACCTAGTAACTCGAGGTAAGGTTTAGGTAGCAGTGTAGGGGTTAGGGGCCAATTTGACATGCAGAGTGAGATGTTCGAACAGTTTGCATGTATCACTCTGCATGTCAAAGTGACCCCTAACCCCTACTCTACTACCTAAACTTCACCTTGAGTTACTAGGTGGGCATCCTATAGAGATATAAATAGCTAAGAACATAAGAACATAAGAAGTTGCCATACTGGGTCAGACCAAGGGTCCATCAAGCCCAGCATCCTGTTTCCAACAGTGCCCAATCCAGGCCATAAGAACCTAGCAAGTACCCAAAAACTAAGTCTATTCCATGTTACCATTGCTAGTAATAGCAGTGGTTATCTAAGTCAACTTAATTAAAAGCAGGTAATGGACTTCTTTCAAGAACTTATCCAATCCTTTTTTAAACACAGCTATACTAACTGCACTAACCACATCTCTGGCAACAAATTCCAGAGTTTAATTGTGCATTGAGTGAAAAAGAACTTTCTCTGATTAGTTTTAAATGTGCCACATGCTAACTTCATGGAGTGTCCCCTAGTCTTTCTTTTATCCGAAAGAGTAAAAAACCGATTCACATCTACCCGTTCTAGACCTCTCATGATTTTAAACACCTCTATCATATCCCCCCTCAGCCGTCTCTTCTCCAAGCTGAAAAGTCCTAACCTCTATAGTCTTTCCTCATAGGGGAGCTGTTCCATTCCCTTTATCATTTTGGTCACCCTTCTCTGTACCTTCTCCATTGCAATTATATCTTTTTTGATTTGCGGCGACCAGAATTGTACACAGTATTCAAGGTGCGGTCTCACCATGGAGCGATACAGAATCATTATGACATTTTCCATTTTATTCACCATTCCCTTTCTAATAATTCCCAACATTCTGTTTGCTTTTTTGACTGCCGCAGCACACTGAACTGACGATTTCAATGTGTTATGCACTATGACGTCTAGATCTCTTTCTTGGATAGTAGCACCTAATATGGAACCTAACATTGTGTAACTATAGCATGGGTTATTTTTCCCTATGTGCATCACCTTGCACTTGTCCACATTAAATTTCAATTGCCATTTTGATGCCCAGTTTTCCAGCCTCACAAGGTCTTCCTGCAATTTATCACAATCTGCTTGTGATTTAACTACTCTGAACAATTTTGTATCATCTGCAAATTTGATTACCTCACTTGTCGTATTTCTTTCCAGATCATTTATAAATATACGGGCGGATTTTAAAAGTCCTGCTTGCGTAAATCCGCCCGGATTTATGCGAGCAGGGCCATGCGCGCCGGCGTGCCTATTTTCCATAGGCCGCCGGCGCGCACAGAACCCTGGGACGCGCGTAGGTCCCGGGGTTTTTGGAAGGGGGCATGTCGGGGCGTGTCGGGGGTGGGGCCGAACGATGCGGCGTTTTGGGGGCGGGACGCGGCATTTCGGGGGTGGGGCCCGGGGGCATGGTTTCGGGCTGGGGCGTTCCGGGGGCATGGCTGTGCCCTCCGGAACCACCCCCGGGTCGGGTCTCGGTGCGCCAGCAGCCCGCTGGCGCGCGTGAATTTACGTCTCCCTCTATTAACTTCAACCCAGACAACGAGGATGACAACAAATGTGAGAAGCTAGCTACCTACTTCCACGACAAGACTGCTAATATCATGGCTCGCTTTACTAATCCCTCTCCATCAGTTTCCCTAATGACCACTAACACCATAATCACCTCAGCCACACTCTCAAACTTCAAAACAACAACAGCATCAGAAATTGAAGTGATCCTCAAGAAAATCAAACCAGCCATGCACCCGATTGATATCATGCCAACAAAAACACTACTCTCTATTCCTACAAGGATTGCCTCTCCCAGTTTGTAATCCACGAAAGGACATCGCCACCTATCCCATGACTTTTTATTTTTCCTAGAAGCCTCCCATGAGGAACTTTGTCAATTGCCTTCTGAAAATCCAAGTACACTACACCTACAGGTTCATGTTTATTAACTCCTTCAAAAAAGTGAAGAAGATTTGTGAGGCAAGATTTGCCTTGGATAAAGCCATGCTGACTTTGTTCCATTAAACCATGACTTTCTATATGTTCTGTGATTTTGATGTTTAGAATACTTTCTACTATTTTTCCTGGCACTGAATCCAGGCTAAATGGTCTGTAGTTTCCCGGATCGCCCCTGAAGCCCTTTTTTAATATGGGGGTTACATTAGCTATCCTCCAGTCTTCAGGTACAATGGATGATTTTAATGACAGATTACAAATTTTTACGAATAGGTCTGAAATTTCATTTTTTAGTTCCTTCAGAACTCTGAGGTGTATACCATCCGGTCCAGGTGATTTACTACTCTTCAGTTTGTCAATGAGGTCTACCACATCTTCTAGGTTCACCGTGATTTGGTTCAGTCCATCTGAATCATTACCCATGAAAACCTTCTCCAGTATGGGTACCTCCCCAACATCCTCTTCAGTAAACACCGAAGAAAAGAAATAATTTAATCTTTCCGCGATGGCCTTATCTTCTCTAAGTGCTAACTACTAGAATAGCTAAATATTTTTACCTGTAAGTATATTATCTATGCTTCAAACTACTGTTTGGCCTCATTTACTTGTGCTGTTGAATGTATATGCACTCCTGGCCATAAGACAAAATAGGGAAAAAGCAGACATTGAAAATGAAAACCTCTTATTTCCCTTGAAAAATTGCAATGACTTAGAAAGGTACAAAGTATTGAGAACTACAGTTATGAATGTGTAATGCCTGAAAATATAATACAAGAACTTTTACCATCTGTGCAGTCTACTTTCTCCTTAACTGAGTAACAACTGTCCTTCCTATTGCAGTATAACACTGCCACCTCAGATGACAATTTATACCTCACTTACACAGAATAATCACTACTTAACTCCCTCACATCTGACAATATGGCAGGTCTGAGAGGATACAAGCAGTGGAAAAATACAGCCTCATATGAGCCACACAAGGGCTCCATCTATCACACCTATGTTGCAAGATTTCATCCAGGTCATTCCCAACAGTCCTGATTTTATGCATGGGGCTCTGCCTTTCCAGATACCACTGCTGGCGAGACTCAGGAAACTTGGCCACTACATTAATCACCAACATAGGGGAGATGAATAATATGATAGAAAGCCCTTCTTATTTCCTACTTTTTTTGTGCTGCATGGAGGAATGTCACTTATCATAAGACATGTGGGTCTAAGCAACCATAACTTGCATTCATGACTTTGTACATTAGGATACAGAAAAGTAGGTGCTGCCACCTATTATAACTTACCCTTATTATAGGCTGCTGTTAATTGTGAGAAATGACGCCAAATGCCTTACATCTGTGCCAAGTAAACACAAACAGCTGTGGCCCCTTTAAATCACTTGGATGCTGTTGTACACTATGCAACTGCAGAGGCCATGTGTTGCTGCTTATTATCTAACTGTGGCTACAGGAAAGAGCCCTGCCGCTGCCAGACCTTCCTGTTCCTCCAGTTGGTCTTCACAGACAAATACTGGGAATGCTTGGGTATATCCATGGTGGGTCCTCCAAACAACATCCATAAGTTGCAATGTATTTCCCCATATCATTGTGTGTATGATGTTTATGGTTTTTGTACATTGCTGATGGATCCAATATGTGTTGGCAGGATAAGAGTGACGACAGTGCATTTTTTACAGCTTGCTATTACATTGACTAGGCTGAGAACTCAATGATATCTCTTTCGTGTTTTTAGACTGACCCAAACTCAGTTAACACCCCTCCTGATTAGTTGAAAAGGGAGTATATCAGCTCCCAAATATTATGGGTGTTGGGGGGGGGGGGGGTAACATAAATCAATGCTGTGTACTTGCAGGCAGGGGCTCAACTTGTCTTTTCCTTCTTTCCCACTAGGTTTTGCATCCTCTGTCTGTTGTTACCTGTTGGAGCAATTGAGGGATTCACATCCTAGGGTTCCCTAGTCTAGTGATGAACCTCTTGGTAAGTTGCTACTCCTCCCCACCAGGGCTGGTGCTTCCATTAGGTGAACTAGATAGCCACCTAGAGTGCCAACCCTCAGGAGGCATCAAACTCACCGTCAGCCCCTGGTTGCCGGTAGTGTCTGAAGGAAAGAGGGAAGACACCCCAGAGGAGGGTGCGGCCGGGGATGGAGGGGGCACAAGGTTGTAAAGTTCATCTAAGGTGCCTCAGACCCTTGCACTGGCCCTGCTCCCCACTCACATGAACCCTTGTGCCACTACAGCACATGAGCACAATGGTGAAAACAGATTTGTTCTATCTTTCTCTGTAATTATTTTGATGGTATGATTGCACTATGTTCCTATATACCAGTCACCACAGATTGTTTAGTACTTTTGGAGTCACTTGAAAATAAACAGTACACTATGTCATTTCAATTCTGGTTTTACTGTAAAAACATGTTGCAAAAAGAAAAAAAATCACAAGGCAATATATTTTAAAAGACAGGAAACAGCCTTATTTGACGGCTCTGTGGATTTTAAAATAGCTCTTAGAAAGTTTCAGTACTACAGCTCAACATAAATAACTTCCACTAGCATCTTACATGAGAGACATCCAAGAGAACTTTCTATACTCATCTGTCAAGTAACTAAATGTCATATTTCATGGCAAGGTTTTTCTTATATATTTAAAGCAACATTATTAGCAATAAACAGACAGATAATTAATGAGGCTTTTTAAATAAACCAAACTATCATAATTCCTTTATTCATGCTCATCTACATTTAATTCTGGCAGCAATACTATTTGTAGTTTTCCAATCTTTCAAAACTCTTCCTACTTAGTCACTTCAACTAGTGTGCTTTAGTTCAAATCTGTTTATTGAAATCCAGCATAAACATACAGTAACATATTCATACCATAACATAGCATTCTCTTAATCCCAAACATTACCATCATAGATAGTAATAGATTATCTATATATATAAACATTTTTAAGCCTCCCCCAATATGTCCATTATCTGTGAACTAGCTGAATGTCATACTCTTATACATCCAGCTAGTGAGAGAATTATTCTATTCCCCCCTCTTCTCCCTACTGCCACCCCTCCCTACTGCCACCCCCTCCCCTCCCAAACCCCCTTTCCCTTAACCCATACACAGATCGAGTTACTACCTATTTTAAAGAGAATTCAGAACAAGACTTCTAGCCCGATGTGAAAGAGAGTAAATATAATGTCCCCAAATTTTAAAAAAATTGAGTCTGGCATGGTACGATGAATGTGCCGCCATAGACTCCATAGACATCATGGAATGGATTGCATTGCACCATTCCCAGAAGGAAGGTTTATCCTCTCCTTGCCATACCAACAAGATTGAGCGCTTTCCTTGGGCCAAGAACTTCCTTACCAGCAAGCCATCCTCTGTTTTTTTGCAGTATGTAGTGAGTCTCATTTCAAATAAAATTGTATCATCTCGCAGTGGGATTGAACTTGTCATTAGATTATTAATGTATGTTAATATATGTTTCCAAAAGTCTTGTATACGAGGGCATCCCCGAAAACAGTGAGTTAGAGAACCCTGCCACATTGAACATTTTCAACAGGTTGTAAACGGGTTTAGATGTATTTTAAATGCTATAGTCGAAGAAATTAATGCTCTATGCAGAAATTTAAATTGCATTTCTCTAATGGAGCTGTTAGACAAAAGGCCAGGAAGGCTTTGAAAGCATGCTGGAAGTGGATTAGTGTCAATATGAAAGTCCCCTTCCTTCTTCCTGCGCTCCCATAAAGAGGTAATCCAATCTGCTGTTTATAAAGAAAGTTTTTGTCTTTCAACACAAAAGAAATCCTTTATTTTCTCTACTATTGATGTATGAAGACACATCGAGGAAACGGAATGAATGTAATGGCGAAGCTTTAAGTAAGAAAATATGTCTTGGGAGCAAATACCATATCTCGTTTGTAGGGATGTGCAGAGCAAAATTTTATGTTCATATTTTTTATGTCCGAAAGGGGGTCCCACTTGCGGCCAATATGGACATAAAAAAAATCCAATGAGTTGGGTATATGTACATATGTGCAAAAAAAAAATTTAAACCCCCTCACCCTCCTTAATCCCCCCCCCCAGACTTACCACAACTCCCTGGTGATGGAGCGAGGAGTGAGGACGTCATTTCTGCAATCCTTGGCGAGAAGCATGTGACGTCGGTGGCACGTCGAGTGACGCGGCGTCACGTGATTCCCGGCTCGTTCGCGCCGGACGGCTCGTTCGGCCCAAAAAGAACTTTTGGCCAGCTTGGGGGGGCCTCCTGACCCCCTCAAGCTGGCCAAAAGTTCTTTTTGGGCCGAACGAGCCATCCAGCGCGAACGAGCCGGGAATCACGTGACGCCGACGTCACGTGATTCCCGGCAAGTTCGCGCCGGACGGCTCGTTCGGCCCAAAAAGAACTTTTGGCCAGCTTGGGGGGGGCCTCCTGACCCCCTCAAGCTGGCCAAAAGTTCTTTTGGGCCGAATGAGCCGTCCGGCGCGAACTTGCCGGGAATCACGTGACGTCGCGTCTGAGTGACGCGGCGCCACGTGATTCCCGGCTCGTTCGCGCCGGACGGCTCGTTCGGCCCAAAAAGAACTTTTGGCCAGCTTGGGGGGGGCCTCCTGACCCCCCCCAAGCTGGCCAAAAGTTCTTTTTGGGCCGAACGAGTCGTCCGGCGCGAACGAGCCGGGAATCACGTGACGCCGGCGTCACTCGACGTGCCAACGTCACATGCTTCTCGCCAAGGATTGCAGAAATGGCGTCCTCACTCCTCGCTCCATCACCAGGGAGTTGTGGTAAGTCGGGGGGGGGATTAAGGAGGGTGAGGGGGTTTATATTTTTATTTTGGCTCAACAATCGCGATTTCCCACATATCGAACATATCTATGTTCGATATGTGGGAAATCCGATCGTTTATGTCGAATCAATTTTTTAAGTAAAAAAAAAATATGAGTTGCGTTTTACTAATGCGGTCAATCCGAATGCACACCCCTACTCGTTTGTAATATTTGGAAAGACAGAGTGTTTCCCTCCCCTGATAAAACATGCTGAAGTGTAATATCCTTTTCCAGCCAAAAAAGAAAATTTCAAGATGAGGAACCTGATTGGAAATCATCATTGCCTTGTATGGAAAACCTAGCCTCTTCACAAGGGATTGCCATTCTCAACATACGGGGTATAATAGGACGTGGTACGCTAAGTGCGTGGGAAGACTTGATGTCGAGGATTGTAAGACGAATCCCAAATCTAGAGAGACTGTGAACAGTTTATCACTATCGGTGTCTGTTAAAGTTGATCCGTCATATAACCAATCCCTGATCACCCTCAGTAAGCTTGCTAAATTATAAATTTCCATATCGGGAAGGCCCATGACCCCCTCTTTACACTTATGTTTTAACTTTGCCAGTGCTACTCTAAGCTTCTTTCCTGTCCATAGAAATTTAGATAAAAGTTTGTTCAACATCTGAACATCTTTCCTGGCTAGACGAAGAGGGAGCACTTGCAGAATGTATAGCCATTTAGGAAAGAGCACCATTTTAAAGAGGCTTATTCTTCCTCCTAGGGATAGAGGGAGGGGATGCAGTAATGTTAAATTTATCTTTGGTACCACTAAGCAGTCGCCGTATATTGAGATTAAAAATATGATCCAAATCAGTAGAAACATGTACTCCCAGATACTTGAAAGAACCCTCCACCCACTGTAATGGGAAATCCCCACCTACTTTCTCTTAAGGGAAGTAGGTATATCATTGCCTCAGATTTATCCATGTAGAGTTTAAAACTGGAGAAACTCCCATAATCCTGAATGAGCGGGAGTAAATCCATAAGGGATCTCACAGGGGTTAGCAGAAATACTAATAAATCATCTGCAAAGGCAGCATACTTAAAGGTTGATATTCCCATCTTGAGGCCTTGAATATCTGTATGGTGTTGTATGGCCCATAGCAGGGGTTTCAAAGCTAAAAGAGGAGTAGAGATAGGGGACACCCCTGACGGGTCCTTCTCATAAAATCTTCAGACAGTTCTCCATTGACTGTTATGGCTGCTATAGAATTAGTATACAGCAATCTTATCCCATTCATAAAGAGACCAAACGTACCCATTTGGTCTAGTATAATAAATAAATACTCCCATTCTACTCTATCAAATGCCTTTTCGGCGTCGAAACTAACTATCATAAACTGTTGGTTGATATATTTTCAGTGTGTGATAGCTGACAATAGACATCGTACATTTTTTTTATTGTGTATCGACCCCTAACAAATCCTGCTTGGCCTGAACCGAATTATTCTAGTAGAATCAAGGCTAGCCTATTAGCCAAGATTTTCGCTAATAATGTTTGGTCATAATTGAGCAGAGAGATTGGCCTGTAGGAAGTTACTGAGTCGGGGTCCTTCTCGGGTTTAGGCAAGACAGTGATGACTGCTTTATTCATCTTATGCAGATAAGAGCCGTTTACAATAAGGGCCATAAATATTTTACTCAATATAGATGGAATATGGTCAATCAATAGCTTGAAGAATTCAGTATTAATAGCTTTGCGGATTGTATACTGCCTATTATCTCTCCTTCTTCAATTGGGCGATTTAATCTCCGTAAGTGTGCCTCTGTGAGAGATTTCCCCAGAAAAACCCAGCAGCATTCCAATTCTACCTCGCCTGAGCTATATAGTTTAGAATAGTAATTTGCAAAAGCCTGGAGGATTACTGGCATTTTAGATGTCATTCACAAATGTTCCAAGAAACTAACTTCCATGCATTTTTACCCAGTGATATAATCCAAACAGTCTAACCAAGAAATTATAAAGAATCTGTTTTGAAGGCAATCACTCCCCCAGCTAGAGAGGTCACCTAGTCTAATAATTGGCAAAAGAAGCCTTGTTCTAATGTGTATAGTGTACAGCATTTCTTCTTCTTAACACTAAAAAACTCATAAACCCTCCCCCCTCCCTTCCCATCCTATCCCTTTAACCAAAGAGCCATCTGACTTGAGTACCTTTACTTCCCAACTGTCTGCATCCCCCCCCACCTCCGAAGAGTCTTTTTCACCAGGGCTTCCACAATGTTAGAAGCAGTAAGTCCTGTATCATATTTATGGTTAAAGTATCAAAGATTCTGTGAACCCAGAACAGATTCCTCATCCCAAAACTGAGCAGGTGCCACTCCAACTGTAGGGTCCTCTCTGAGCATGTCCAAAAGCAGAGGGAGGTCATCTGGAACATACATGGCACATCTTCTTTAACATAGTCTGAACACACAATCCCTACTAAAAAAGGTTACCCTATTAGGTGATATTCTTACAGATGAGTCCCCCGACATATGTGCAATCACTGAGACCTGGCTAAAAAGCACAGATGTCTCCATAATTAATCAACTACCAACAGACTTATACAATATTTTCTCTATTCCGAGACCTAAAAAGAAAAGAGGTGGACTTCTACTGGCTGCAAAAAAGAATATATAATTTCACCCTGCAACCCACCCCACCTCTTCACAAGATTGAGATTGGTCTCTTTAAATCAAAAGACCTACAAATTTGTGTAATCTATGCCCCCCCCCCCCCCGGCATATTGGAAAAAAATCCTTCACCTCTTACTGAATATATTACCAAATACTTTGACATCAACATACCTGCTATCATCCTAGGAGACCTAAACCTCCACTTTGACCACTCCCCACTTACTCCAGCATGTGAAGCCACACTTTCTACTCTAAATGCCCTCGGATTCAAACAAATGGTTTCGGGCCCCACACACAAGGCAGGACACAACCTGGATATTATTTTCACGAACTCTCTCTTACGCACTGACCACCTACAATGTACCCCTATACCTTGGTCAGACCACTACCGAGTCGACACAAGCTGCACATTCAACTGCTACCCCCACAACCCCCTCCCTAAGAAAAGAACCATCAATTTCAGAAAAAAATGCAAAACTGAAGACATCATTGATGCGCTTACAGAGGATCTCCATAAACTAGACCTCTTTGATGCCAACTCCGCCTGTGCCTCCTGGCATCTACTTACCAGCAACATTGCAAATCCACTCTGCCCTCTTCTAATGAAAGAGATCTGTTCCGAGAAGAAAGATAAAAAACCCTGGTACACCTCAGACCTTAGAACAATGAAACTTGAACTCCGCAAACTGGAGAAGAAATGGCGTAGAAACCGATCCAGCACAACTACTAAAATACAAATCTCTACTCCACCAGTATCGTAAATCTACAGATGATGCCAAGAAAAACTATTACACAGCAAGAATACATCAATACCAGTTCAACCCGCGTGCCCTCTTCCAATATGTCTCTAGCATAATTACCCCACCTATTAACTTCAACCCAGACAACGAGGATGACAACAAATGTGAGAAGCTAGCTACCTACTTCCACGACAAGATTGCTAATATCATGGCTCGCTTTACTAATCCCTCTCCATCAGTTTCCCTAATGACCACTAACACCATAATCACCTCAGCCACACTCTCAAACTTCAAAACAACAACAGCATCAGAAATTGAAGTGATCCTCAAGAAAATCAAACCAGCCATGCACCCGATTGATATCATGCCAACAAAAACACTACTCTCTATTCCTACAAGTATTGCCTCTCCCATTACTAACATTATCAACAAATCTATATTGTCTGGTATTTTTCCAACGCAACTCAAGCATGCAATTATAAAGCCCACACTCAAAAAATCTGACCTGGATCCCTCAGAACCTGCCAACTATCGTCCAGTATCGAATCTCCCTTTCTTGTCCAAAATCATGGAGAAAGTCATCAACAAGCAACTCACAGACTTTCTAGACGAAAATCTATTACTCTTCCCATCACAATATGGCTTCCGTAAGAACCATAGTACAGAAACCCTTCTAGTATCTCTCTCAGTCAATACTAAAAACCCTCGATACTGGTCATTCTTACATACTGGCTCTTCTTGATATTTCTTCTGCATTTGTGTCAACCACAATACCCTCCTTTCCCGCCTATCACAAATTGGCATTACAGGCACTGCCCTATGCTGGCTCCAATCTTTTCTGATGGACAGGACATACAGTGTTAAAATAGACTGCCATGTTTCGAAACCCAGAAAACTAGTACAAGGTGTTCCACAAGGATCCTCTCTTTCATCTACACTGTTCAACATATACTTATCTCCCCTCTGTCAACTTCTGGTGAAACTGGATCTCCCACATTTCATATACGCAGATGATGTACAGATCCTCATCCCAATCAACGATTCCCTATCTAATGCTCTAAAAATCTGGGATTCTGCTCTGGTGGAAATAAAAAAACTACTTAGTGAAAACTTCCTAGCAATAAACACAACCAAGACAGAGCTCCTCATCACATCACACAATAACATCTCCTCTAACCCTAATCTACATTCACCCTCGGACTCTCTCAACTTACAGCAAGTCCGCAACCTTGGCGTTATCATCGACAATCATTTCTCATTAAAGAAATTAATCACGGCTACAATCAAAAACGGATTCTTCAAGCTACATACTCTAAAAAGAATCAAACCGCTTCTACATCCACATAACTTCCGGACAGTGCTACAAGCTACAATATTGTCAAAATTGGATTACTGCAATGCCATACTACTAGGTCTCCCTACAAACACCATACAACCATTACAGATGCTACAAAACGCTGCAGCACGCTTACTTACTAATTCTCACCGCCATGAACACATTACACCAGTGCTTATGTTCCTTCACTGGCTGCCTGTAGCATCTAGGATTTTATTCAAAGTTCTCTCCCTCATTCATAAGTCGATTTATAACCAAGATATGCAGTGGTTCTCCGATCATTTTATCTTCTGCACATCAAAGAGACCAATAAGAAAAATGCACCAAGCCAAACTCGTTTCTTCTTCCCTTAAACACATCAGACACATTACTACAAGAGACCGCTCCTTCACGATTGCGGGAACAAACCTCTGGAACGAAATGCCCACAGACCTGCGTCTAGAACCCTGCCATAAGAAATTCAAGCAGAACCTCAAAACCTGGCTGTTCGAACAAGCTTACACTCAATGACCATCTCTTTTCCTGAAATGCCATTTATTGCTCATGTTTCTCTGACCCAATGCCACACGCCAATTTATTTATTCCCCGCTGCTAAATTTTACTTGATCGGGCTCTTTCCTCCCAGTTATTAGACTTGCCATTAACTATGGAATATGTTTATCATTAGTTTATTTGTTAATTGTTCTTAATTTGTTCTTAATTTATTCTTAATTGATATATTTTATATACACCTGAATTCTCACTGACTGTAAAGCTTGTTGCTGATTTATTGTTTATTGTAAACCGAGGTGATGTTATTAACGTGCCGCGGTATATAAAAAATCATGAAATAAATAAATAAATAAATAAATAAATAGTCTAAAGCTCTGTGTTCCGGGTACAGAACATAAACAGTTTTCTTTTTGAAACCTGCTCCCTTCTTAAAAGGAATTCTCTCATAACTGTCTTCCTTGTTGCCTTGTCTGGAGTACGTATCTCCTCCAGTTCGGTCCATTGATCTCTTTTTAAAGTGTGGGATGGTCTCCGGGTCTTTGGAGTAAATCTCCAATATACAGTTCCGGGGAGGTAGAAGAAATGGAAAACTTGAAAACTATAGAGAGCTAAGCCTCAGCAGCAGAGCCTGGTTGTTCTGTTTCCAAGTGAGAGAGCAGAGTCGCCGCCTCAGTTGTTGACTGACACCAGTGTATTCCATTATGTAGGTGAATCTGGAGCTTCGCTGAATAGAGCAGCGTGAATTTCACTCCCAGCTTATATAGCCAATTGCAGTAGGGGTAAAAGTCCCTCTGAAGTGATGAAAGCCGAGTGGAATAATCCTGGAACACGAGAATGGCCTTATGGTTGTACATGAGTTTCTTCCCTGCACAAGTTGCCCGCAGCACCTCTGTTTTTTTGTGCAAAATCCAAGAATTTGGCAATAATGACTCACGGTCTGTTCGTCTCTTCCCTGCGCTGGCCCAATTGATGTGCACATTCCACTCTTAAAGGGCCCCGCGTCTCTTCTAAATTTAAAGATTTAGCCAACCATGCTTCCAAAAAACTTACAAGGCTTGCTTCCGGAAGTGATTCGGGCAACCTGATGAAACAAAGATTATTTCTTCATGAACAGTTTTCTAGTTCTTCAAGCCTTTCTTCTTGTTTATTTAGATTGGCTTTTAGCTGTGGTCGTGTCTTGGTTTCCAGCTACCCATTGTTCCAGAGCCTCAAACCAGATCAAATGCCACTACACTTTCATTAACTTCAGAGATTTTCTCAATTATTTTCTGAATCTCAGGCTCCAATGCCCCTACTACTGCTGCCTTCAGCTCCACGATCATTGCTCTGGGCAGTGATGCGGCTTCCAGAGCCTGATCTGCGGTCACCATCTTGTCACCTCCCAGCCCGATCTTCTCTTTTTTTTTTCCTAACGGCATCTAGGGTGCTGCTGTGCCATTGTAGGTATCAGCAAATTTAGAGAAGGATGTGGGTTTCTTAAACAGAGATGTGACCATAATACAGGTCCACAACTTTTATTTTAAAAAGTGAGAAGACTGAGAAGTTGCAGGACCAGCAGTAGCCACAAGGTAACAGTATCATCTGTTATAATTTATTAATTTTTTTATACAAAACTTATATTCCGTACATTCCCACATTGATAGTTCACAGAGGATAACAAAAGTTCATAAAAAATTAAAACACAAAACAGTAAAACACCACATACACACAATTAAGCAAAAGCCTCACTAAAATAATAGTATACTGACACATTATGGCCAATGCTGCTGCTGTAGCCTCTCAAATTTCCCAGACAATGATGCTCACAGTGGCATTTGCCACAGGGGAGCACAGAACCAGGTGTTCCTCCTAAAAATTGGCTTTCCGCCTTTTGCCCCACACCAGGACAGGTGCAACTCCCTCACCTATCTCCCCTCTCTGTGGCCTGGCCGCAGCTGACAAATGAACAGCACTGGCAGCCTGACATTTTAACCCACTCCATAGATATAGAGTACCATTTGTTTCAAAGCGCTGATCCGTGAACCATGCAAAAGAAAGTCCCCAGTGGCAGGAGAAATAAGAAGCACAGGGCTGCTAGAATTACATTCTTTCCAGCTGGGGCCAGGCCACAAAGGAGGGAAGGAAGGAAGGTGAGCATCACCTTAGAAAGTAGGATGAACAGAACAGGACAAGTCTGAAGCTCCAAGGGGAGCTTACGAAATTAGTTAGAAAAAAAGCTAAAAGGAGTGGTTACAAAAGTTAAAAGTTTGAATGAGGCATGGACATTGTTTAATAATACCATACCGAAAGACAAAAAAATTGTATTCCACATATTTAAAAAAGTCAGTGGAAGACCACATCCAAATACAGACTCTCACGCACGTCCTACATACTATCACACACACATACTCCCTCTCATACACAGGCTCTCAGACACTCTCTCTTTCTCCCTCTCATGTACACACAGGCTGTTATTTTAACAGGTTCCTTCAAACACACACATTTCCTCTCTCTCACACAAAAACAGGCTCTTACTCCTATAGACACACAAATGTACATGCAGGCTTTCATGCTCACAAATATCTGCTCTCTTAGGCTCCTTCACACACCTACACATAGGTTCTCACTCTCACATGCCCTCTCTCACAGACTTTCTCACGCCCAGAAGCTCTTTCACAAACCAGCTCTGACTCCCACAGATACCCTCACACACCCATGCAGGTTCTCATTCTCACATGTTCTCTCTCACAGGCTCCCTCACACACATGTACTCGCTTATATGCTTCCTTACACACACACATACCCTAATCTCACATGCTTTCACACACACACACACACACACACACTCTCTCTCTCTCACATATGGACTTCCTTACAATATCTCTCACAAAGCAGTTCTCACTTCCACAGGTTCCCTCACCCACACACACATACACACTCACACTCATATGGACTTCCTTACACTGTCTCTCACAAAGCAGTTCTCACTTCCACAGGCTCCCTCACACAAACACACACAGGCTCTCACTCTTTCATTCCCTCTCTCGCCGTCTCTCAGGGCCTTCCCATGTCTTCTGGGCCTCTTTTCAGCTGCCACAGGATGGGATCTTCAGCAGCTCTACTTCAGGGAGTCTCCTTGGGATGCCACATGATGGGGTCTGCGATGGAAAATCCCTTTGGAGGGGCAATGTCACTCCCCCATGAGCAGCAAGCAGGCAGAAGGAGCAATGATGTTTAAGCCTATGCTATCTCCTGCTGCCACGGGACTTGTCTCGCAGTAGAAGCAGCTTAATCTTATATGATGTAGGCTTAAACATCACTATTCCTGCTGCCAGCACATGTAGAGAGACAAGAAAGAGGATTGCTAAGTGATGGGTCCTAATGCAGCAGATTGCACCCCATTGGATCAGCCAGGGGTTTGCCTTACACAGGCAGGGATATCTCTAGGGCAAATGGCATCCTGGGCAAAAATTGTTGATGGCACTCCCCCTCCCTCTGCCAGACATTAAATTTACCCTCCCTACTTGCATTCTCTCTCCTCTCTCTCCAAGCATCCCCATTTTTTCATTTAATGTACAATTAAATTGTGGAATTTGTTGCTGTAGGCTGTGGGGAAGGCAACTAGTATAAGTAGGTTTAAAAAGATATTGAACACTGGGGGACATAACCAAGATACAGGATGTGAAGCAGTGCATGCCCTGTGTGCTACCAGGCGTACACCTCACTGACCTGATGGATAAGCGGAAGGGGAAGTTTTGAGTCTTCAATACAGCTCTGGGATTTCATCAGAGCTCCTTTGTTGATGGGCTCAGATGCACAAAGTTAAATTTCTTGAAGTCAAAAACAGAGAGTACTTAGACTGCAGGAAAACTAAAATTATTAAAAAAGGGGGAGAACTGGAAGAAGTTGTTAGCTGGATTGGAAAATCTGGCAAAAGTAGAAAAGCAGTGGGCAAAACTAAAAGGAGATATTATAAGGGTAACTAACCTTTTTGTTAGGAAAGTAAATAAAGGAGAGAGGAAATGTTGTGATGCGGCCCGTGGCTGGAGCCACGAGCCGCCTCTTACCTCCGCGGCGGGACCACCGACGTCGCTGCCATCCCGCGGCCCAGTAAGGCCGCAGCCTGCCTTCACATGCGGTCCAGAGGCCGCCACCTTCACCGCTCCAGTGGCCAGCCTGAAGCCGCAGCTTGCCTCCTCTTCTTGCTGCCGGAAGGGCCACTCCAGAGCTCTTCTTCATGGCCTGGAGGCCACCACCGGTGTTGCCTGGTGGCTGGTGCTGCCCCCAGTCCTCCTCTTCGTGACTGGACACCGCTGACAGCATCGGGGCCTGTCCGCGGCCCTCCTCCGGCTCCTCCTACTCGGCAGCAGCAGAGATGTAGCAGGGAGGTCCTGCTCCCTGCTACAGCTCCTCCAAAGGGGCAAGGCCATGCCTCTCTCCCCTTCTTAAAGGGACAGTGAGGGTGCGGTCCCCTGGTTCCCACCTGTAAGCTCCTCCCAGGGAGTTACCTCTCAGCCCTACATAAGGATCCCTCGCTCAGGTCCACTTTGCCTAGGACATGGGTCACTCCTGCCTGACTGCTGCTCGCCCCGGATTGTCTTCTCTGCTGACTACTTCTGGTGCACCGTTCCATCCGTGGGCTCCTTTCCAGGTAGTGGGGATACCGGTCCGGCAGGACCTTCACCGAGCACCCTCGTCAGGTCGTCACACTTGTGTCTCCTGTTCCAAGAGTCTCCTATCCCAGCATCTCCTGTTCTGGTGTTTCCAGTTCCAGTGTCTTCTCCTCCAGTATTCCTGTTCTGTGTCTTCCTTGGTAGTACCCCCTGGACTGATCTCTCGGTACTAACCATTGCCTGCCTATGGACCATGTTGGATTGCTGTCTGTCCTGACCTCTGCCTGTGACCTGACTTCTCTGGACTGACCCCTGCCTTAGCTAACTATTCTGGACTGATTTCTGGCTCTTGACCCTTGCTATCCATTGGACTTTCCTTGCTAGCCTCTCGTGACCTCCAGCCTTTCTCCTCAGATAACGACTGTGCACCCTTGTGTATGGGCACTCCTCTGAATTGTCTCTTCCGAGATCCTGTGAGGCCCATCCTTGACCATCTCTTCCTGTACTCTGCTTCCTGGTAGCAGGCGCCCTCCAGGCCCGACCGGAGGGCCGTACCAACCCTGCACCAGGCCAAGGGTCCACTCCGTGCACAACAGGAAAGAGAGGCTGCAATGGTCAGTGGCATACAGTATTTGGAGCCTAGGGTGGATACTTCCTTTGGCACCCCCACCAAATATATAATTTTAAATTTTACACATACAAAAATACGTTTAGAAGTAGATTTTTAAATACCACACTAAATACAGAGCTGTCATAAACTGAATATAAGTTTATGTTCAAACTGTGTTGGAGTCTCCTGGTGGTGTCAGAGCTCAAGGTCAGCAGCCCGGACCCAGAGAGGTCTCCTTCAGCATCAGGGCAGAGGATAAGTGCAGCGATTCACAGGGATGATGAACATGAAAGTATTTTAGCAAGTTGTGATCTAGAATATTTGAAGCGGGTTCCCAAGAGTTCTTCTCAAGGCCATCCCTTCCACGAAAGGAGATACTCCATCTTCTTGCCTCTGTACAATGAAGCTAAGATCTCCTCTACTTCATAGAAGGTATTGTCCTCACTGTCAGTTGTCGGGGCTCTGGAAGCGCTCTAAAAGGGCCAGGTATTAGTTGCTGTAATAAATATATGTGAAAGACATTGTGTATGCTCAGTGTGGGTGGCAGTATTAGCTGGTAGGTCACGTGACCTATCTGGCACATTACGGGAAAGAGGCCAATGAACCATGGGGGTGAGGCACATAGAGGGCACTCTCAAGAGTATTTGACAGGTACTCAGCCATACCCTGTTGCCTGTCTTAAATTGGGGAGCGGGCCTCCTGTGTGCATCCATGGTCCTCTTGGCTTTCTCTGCGGTTCCTTTGATAAGGGTGTTTGTATGTGTCCAAAGGTTCTGGAGTTCTTGGGTGGTTAACTCGGCTGCAGCTGAGGGTACTGCCACAGGAAGAGGAGGAGGTAGTAAGGGTTGCTTCCTGTAAACTAATTGGAGTGGTGAGGATGCTGTAGCTGAACAAGACATGGGAGTTATGTGAGAACTCTGCTCATGGTAAAAGAGGAGCCCAATTATCTTGATGCTCATTAATATAAGCCTGGAGAAGGGTCTTGAGAGTATGATTTGTGTGTTCATATTATCCATTCCTTTGTGGATGGTATGCTATTGTGAAATCCAGAGTGATGTCGAACTTTTTACAAAGCGAGCACCAATATTTCACTGTCAACTGCACGCCCCAGTCAGATAAGATATGCTTGGGTAGACAGTGGAGGCAGTACACATGGAGGGTAAAAAGTTGTGCTAACTCCGGAGCAGAAGGGAGGCCTGGGAGTGGGATCAAATGAGACATTTTTGAGATGCGATCAATAAACACTCAAATTACGGTGGTGCCATCTGAGAGGGATAGGTCCATGATTAAATCAGTGGATAAGTGGGTCCAGGGTTCCCTGGGGGCTGGCAATGGCTGTAACAGTCCAACAGAGTTTTCTGCTGTGCACAGGTGGGGCAGAAATCCACATAAGGAAAAGAGGAGGAGGCCTCCTTCTTGCCGCAAAGAAGAACTGCAGACTAACCCCGCAACCAATCTCCTCCCCTCACAAACTGGAAATCAGACTATTTAAATCACCCAACCTGTAAATTTGCTTAATATATGCCCCCCCAGGGCTCCTTGACAATAATCCATCCCCACTGATCGAATACATTACTAAAAACATAGACATAAACTCACCTGCTATTATACTTGGGGACTTTAATATCCATGTGGACTCTATACCTTTATCATTCTCCTGTGATTCTCTCCTAGCTTCATTGAATGCTCTAGGCTTCAAGCAGATAATTTCTAACCTTACACATAAGGCAGGCCACACCCTGGACCTCATATTTACCAACGCCTTGATCCAAACCAACCCTCCTACATACACTCCCATCCCCTGGTCCGACCATTTCCGCATCGAAACCACTTGTTCCTGAAAAAATACGGTCAGGATTGCCTGGTAACATGCCTACCTGGTGCAAAGGTGGCGGACCTCACTCGTCACCTAGATAGGATTTTATACAGTGCTGGGGAGGAGTCGGCTGTCGTGGTACATGTGGGCACCAACGACATAGGAAAATGTGGGAGGGAGGTTCTGGAAGCCAAATTTAGGCTCTTAGGTAGAAAGCTCCGGAGTCTCAATGCGTGGATGAGACGATGGTGCAAGGAAGAGGGATTGAGTTTTGTTAGGAACTGGGGAACCTTTTGGGGAAGGGGGAGTCTCTTCTGAAGGGATGGGCTCCACCTTAACCAGGGTGGAACCAAACCAATGGGACAGTGCTATACCAGGGTACAAATTATATCGCAATGACAGAGAGGAGCACCTGGGAGGAGGTGTGGCGCTTTATGTTCGGGATGGCATAGAGTCCAACAGGATAAACATCCTGCATGAGACTAAATACAAAATTGAATCTTTATGGGTAGAAATCCCTTGTGTGTCGGGGAAGACTATAGTGATAGTATACTACCGTCCACCTGGTCAAGATGGTGAGACGGACAGTGAAATGCTAAGAGAAATTAGGGAAGCTAACCAAATTGGTAGTGCAGTAATAATGGGAGACTTCAATTACCCCAATATTGACTGGGTAAATGTATCATTGGGACACGCTAGAGAGATAACGTTCCTGGATGGAATAAATGATAGCTTTATGGAGCAACTGGTTCAGGAACCGACGAGAGAGGGAGCAATTTTAGATCTACTTCTCAGTGGAGCACAGGACTTGGTGAGAGAGGTAACGGTGGTGGGGCCGCTTGGCAATAGTGATCATAATATGATCAAATTTCATTTAATGGCTGGAAGAGGAACAGTGTGCAAATCCAAGGCTCTCGTGCTAAACTTTCAAAAGGGAAATTTTTATAAAATGAGAAAAATTGTTAGATAAAACTGAAAGGAGCAGCTACAAAAGTAAAAAATGTCCAAGAGGCGTGGTCATTGTTAAAAAATACCATTCTAGAAGCACAGTCTAGATGTATTCCACACATTAAGAAAGGTGGAAAGAAGGCAAAACGATTACCGGCATGCGTAAAAGCGGAGGTGAAAGAAGCTATTTTAGCCAAAAGATCTTCATTCAAAAACTGGAAGAAGGATCCAACAGAAGAAAATAGGATAAAGCATAAACGTTGGCAAGTTAAATGTAAGACATTGATAAGACAGGCTAAGAGAGAATTTGAAAAGAAGTTGGCTGTAGAGGCAAAAACTCACAGTAAAAACTTTTTAAAATATATCCGAAGCAGAAAGCCTGTGAGGGAGTCAGTTGGACCATTAGATGATCGAGAAGTTAAAGGGGCACTTAGAGAAGATAAGGCCATCGGGGAAAGATTAAATTATTTCTTTGCTTCAGTGTTTACTGAAGAGGATGTTGGGGAGGTACCCGTAATGGAGAAGGTTTTCATGGGTAATGATTCAGATGGACTGAATCAAATCACGGTGAACCTGGAAGATGTGGTAGGCCTGATTGACAAACTGAAGAGTAGTAAATCACCTGGACCGGATGGTATACACCCCAGAGTTCTGAAGGAACTAAAAAATGAAATTTCAGACCTATTAGTAAAAATTTGTAACCTATCATTAAAATTATCCATTGTACCTGAAGACTGGAGGATAGCAAATGTAACCCCAATATTTAAAAAGGGCTCCAGGGGCGATCCGGGAAACTACAGACCGGTTAGCCTGACTTCAGTGCCAGGAAAAATAGTGGAAAGTGTTCTAAACATCAAAATCACAGAACATATAGAAAGACATGGTTTAATGGAATAAAGTCAACATGGCTTCACCCAGGGCAAGTCTTGTCTCACAAATCTGCTTCACTTTTTTGAAGGAGTTAATAAACACGTGGATAAAGGTGAACCGGTAGATGTAGTATACTTGGATTTTCAGAAGGCATTTGACAAAGTTCCTCATGAGAGGCTTCTAGGAAAAGTAAAAAGTCATGGGATAGGTGGCGATGTCCTTTCGTGGATTGCAAACTGGCTAAAAGACAGGAAACAGAGAGTAGGATTAAATGGACAATTTTCTCAGTGGAAGAGTGTGGACAGTGGAGTGCCTCAGGGATCTGTATTGGGACCCTTACTTTTCAATATATTTATAAATGATCTGGAAAGAAATACGACGAGTGAGATAATCACATTTGCAGATGATACAAAATTGTTCAGAGTAGTTAAATCACAAGCAGATTGTGGTATTTTGCAGGAAGACTTTGTGAGACTGGAAAACTGGGCATCCAAATGGCAGATGAAATTTAATGTGGACAAGTGCAAGGTGATGCATATAGGGAAAAATAACCCATGCTATAATTACACAATGTTGGGTTCCATATTAGGTGCTACAACCCAAGAAAGAGATCTAGGCGTCATAGTGGATAACACATTGAAATCGTCAGTTCAGTGTGCTGCGGCAGTCAAAAAAGCAAACAGAATGTTGGGAATTATTAGAAAGGAAATGGTGAATAAAACGGAAAATGTCATAATGCCTCTGTATCGCTCCATGGTGAGACCGCACCTTGAATACTGTGTACAATTCTGGTCACTGCATCTCAAAAAAGATATAATTGCGATGGAGAAGGTACAGAGAAGGGCTACCAAAATGATAAGGGGAATGGAGCAGCTCCCGTATGAGGAAAGACTAAAGAGGTTAGGACTTTTCAGCTTGAAGAAGAGATGGCTGAGGGGGGATATGATACAGATGTTTAAAATTATGAGAGGTCTAGAATGGGTAGATGTGAATCGGTTATTTACTCTTTCGGATAGTAGAAAGACTAGGGGGCACTCCATGAAGTTAGCATGGGGCATATTTAAAACTAATCGGAGAAAGTTCTTTTTTACTCAATGCACAATTAAACTCTGGAATTTGTTGCCAGAGGATGTGGTTAGAGCAGTTAGTATAGCGGTGTTTAAAAAAGGATTGGATAAGTTCTTGAAGGAGAAGTCCATTTACCTGCTATTAAGTTCACTTAGAGAATAGCCACTGCCATTAGCAATGGTAACATGGAATATTTTTTGGGTACTAGCCAGGTTCTTATGGCCTGGATTGGGCACTGTTGGAAACAGGATGCTGGGCTTGATGGACCCTTGATCTGACCCAGTATGACAATTTCTTATGTTCTTATGTACTCCCTTATGAACTAAGAAAATCATTCACTTCCGCAGACCTTGCAAAATGGATGACCTCATCGCAGCCCTCTCTAACAAACTTCCCAGCAGTAGGATGAGAAGAGGTAAGACAGCAGCATGGAAGCAGCAGCAGGATGAAAAGAGATGAGACACCAGCAGGATTGTGTCTGGAGACTAGAGATGTGAATCGTGTCCTCGATCGTCTTAACGATCGATTTCGGCTGGGAGGGGGAGGGAATCGTATTGTTGCCGTTTGGGGGGGGTAAAATATCGTGAAAAATCGTGAAAAATCGTAAAAAATCGAAAAAACATAAAATCGCAAAACCGGCACATTAAAACCCCCTAAAACCCACCCCCGACCCTTTAAATTAAATCCCCCACCCTCCCGTAGGGGTGTGCATTCGGATTGACCGCATTAGTAAAACGCAACTCATATTTTTTTTTTACTTAAAAAATTGATTCGACATAAACGATCGGATTTCCCACATATCGAACATAGATATGTTCGATATGTTGGAAATCGCGATTGTTGAGCCAAAATAAAAATATAAACCCCCTCACCCTCCTTAATCCCCCTCCCCCCGACTTACCACAACTCCCTGGTGATGGAGCGAGGAGTGAGGACGCCATTTCTGCAATCCTTGGCGAGAAGCATGTGACGTCGGCGGCACGTCGAGTGACGCCGGCGTCACGTGATTCCCGGCTCGTTCGCGCCGGACGGCTCGTTCGGCCCAAAAAGAACTTTTGGCCAGCTTGGGGGGGCCTCCTGACCCCCCCAAGCTGGCCAAAGTTCCTGGAGGTCCAGCGGGGGTCAGGGAGCGATTTCCCGCCGCGAATCGTTTTCGTACGGAAAATGGCGCCGGCAGGAGATCGACTGCAGGAGGTCGTTCAGCGAGGCGCCGGAACCCTCGCTGAACGACCTCCTGCAGTCGATCTCCTGCCGGCGCCATTTTCCGTACGAAAACGATTCGCGGCGGGAAATCGCTCCCTGACCCCCGCTGGACCTCCAGGAACTTTTGGCCAGCTTGGGGGGGGGCCTCCTGACCCCCACAAGACTTGCCAAAAGTCCAGCGGGGGTCCGGAAGGACCTCCTGCCGTCCAATCGTGTTCGTCTATGGCCGCCGCCATTTTTCGGCGCCATTTTGGAAAATGGCGCTGGCCGAAGACAACAAGATTCAGTAGCAGGAGCCCGTTCCGGACCGCTGCCGTTCCGGACCGCCGCTGGACCCGCAGGTTATTTAAGTCATTTGGGGGGGGGTTCGGGAGGGTGGGGGATTTAATTTAAAGGGTCGGGGGTGGGTTTTAGGGGGTTTTAGTGTGCCGGCTCACGATTCTAACGATTTATAACGATAAATCGTTAGAATCTCTATTGTATTGTGTTCCATAACGGTTTAAGACGATATTAAAATTATCGGACGATAATTTTAATCGTCCTAAAACGATTCACATCCCTACTGGAGACTACATCGAGGAGGCAGGACTACGGACAGAGCATAGAGGAGGGCATAACAAGTAAGCAACAGAACAACACAGGCAGACATTAGGCCATCCACATCAGCAAGCCAGCACAAGAACTCTGTAGACAGTGGGCCTAGCAATCTTCTATCTAGCCGGCACAGGAACTGTGTAGACAGGATGGGCCCAACAGTCTTCTTCTATTTAGCCAGCACAGGAACACTGTACAGAAGCCATCCTGGCTTGTTTGGACAAATCACCTTTGAGTGATATTTTTAGAGTCTTTACAACTGTGTGGCTCATCACTCTTTTCCTCCATGGGGCTTTTGGGTGGCTGGGGTGGCATTTCCTTTGTGGCCTATCCCAGCTCCATCCTGAGAGTTGGGCACTGCTTCTCACTGTTGACTACTGTGATGAAGGTAATGGCATAGACTCTGGCTGAGGCAAATTCTGGACTAGTTGTAGAAGTGCTGTGGTTAAATTGTTAATGGATGTGGAGATGGAGATGGTGGTGAAGCTCTGAGTAAGTGCTGCTGTCTGCTGCTGTATGGCCTACATGTGGGCAACTTGAGCACTTCTCAAGCAGATCATCTCCTCATATATGGTGGAGTTGGAGCCAATGCCTCTCCTCTATGTGGTCTAATGTGGCCTGCATTGTAAGATTCATTGCTGGTACCGCTGGTGCTGCAGGTGGTGGGGTTGGTAGTCACTGAGGTGCATTCTCTGGCTCCAAAGCTGGCATCGCCAGGCTCATGGAATAAGCTGGCTGGCTCTCTTGTTCCTCCTGTTGGTCACATGACATGCTGGAAGCAAGTGGCAACTGGACTGCTTTCTCCCAAATCAGGAAATTTCCATCCATGAAGCTAGAGATGTTTAGGCTGGTGTTGAGGGGTATGGGTGACCCAAGGAGTTGAAGCTGCTGCTGCTATGGCTGCTGCTGCTGCTCCTCCTTTTTGTTACGATTTAGTGAATCCTTGATTGTTAACAGTCTTACCTCGGCCAAGCGGAAGTCCAAGTCCAGTCCGGGTCGAGGCAGGCAGCTAGGCAAGAGTATCCAAGTCCGGTCTGGGTCGAGACAGGCAGCTAGGCAAGAGTATCCAAGTCCGGTCCGGGTCGAGGCAGGGAGCAAGGCAAGAGTAACCAAGCCCGGTCCGGGTCGAGGCAGGCAGCTAGGCAAGAGTAACCAAGTCCGGTCCGGGTCGAGGCAGGCAGCTAGGCAAGAGTATCCAAGTCTGGTCCGGATCGAGGCAGGAAGCAAGGCAACAGAATCCCAAAAGAGCACCAGTACAAGAAGCCTGTAGCTGAGGCGAGGTTATGCTGAAGTCAGGGCTTTAAGTACTGAGGTTCTCCCGCGCAATTCGCCGGACTTCTGGAGATGACGCGCTTAAAGGGGATGGAGTCTTGGCCAGAGTCCCATAGTGGAACGCCGCTGCCGCCCGATGACGCCATGCACTGGAAACGCCGAAGAGCTGGGACCCTGCTGATCGTGAGTGGTGACAGTACCTCTCCCGCAAGGCTCTCTCCTCCAATTCCCCCGACCAGGTTTATGAGGAAATTTTTGGTGAAATCGTCGAAGCGAGATGCCTGGATATTCTCATGTGGTTCCCAGGAATTTTCCTCAGGACCAAAATTTTTCCATGCTATTAAATATTGTATTTTCCCTCTAAGTCTCCTGGAGTCCAATATTTCCTTAATCTCATATGTTGTGTCGTCCTGTATCAAAGAGGGAGTGATTTTCTTGATTCTTTTAGAAGGCCAGGACAATACTGCTGGTTTTAGTAAAGAGCTGTGAAACACATTATGGATATGAAGAGTGGGAGGCAACTGGAGTTTAAAGGCAACTTCTTTAATTTGTTTGATCACCGGAAATGGTCCCACATATTTAGGTGCAAATTTTAGGGATGGGGTATGTAACTTAAGGTTCCTAGTACTTAACCACACCAAGTCCCCTGGTTGAAGGGAGGGGCCCTTTCTCCTCTTTTTGTCGGCCTTGGTTTTCATTCTACTGGAAGTTCGTCTTAACAATTTTCGTGTCTCCTCCCAGAGTTTGGTCATAGATTGTACCATTTTATCCACAGCTGGGCAGGATGAGGGTGTGGCAATAGGAAGAGGAATCCGTGGATGTCTCCCAAAGATTAAAAAGAAAGGTGAAGTTCCACTTGCTTGGGTAACATGGTTATTATGTGATAGTTCGGCCCAGGGTAACAAGGATGCCCAGTTATCGTGTCTTTGATTCACATAGCATCGTTAGAAGGTTTTTAGAGACTGATTGGTGTGTTCTGTTAACCCGTTGGACTGAGAATGGTAGGCTGATGAAAATTCTAACTTAATCTGAAGTTTCTTGCATAAATTTCTCCAAAATTTCTCTGTAAATTGCACCCCCCTGTCTGACACAATACTAGAGGGTAAGCCATGGATACGGAAAATGTGCCGTACAAACAGTTGAGCCAATTCTGAGGCGGTGGGTAGCCAGGGGAGAGGGATAAAATGGGCCATTCTAGAAAACTGGTCAATGACCACCCAAATCACAGTATTTCCTTCTGACGGAGGAAGGTCGGTTATAAAGTCTGTGGCAATCTGTGACCAGGGTATCTTTGGAATAGGTAGTGGTTGCAGTAATCCAGCCGGTCATTGTCGCGGAATCTTATGGGCAGCACAAGTAGCACAGGAATCTACATAACTCTTCACATCAGATCTCCATTTAAGCCACCAATAAAAGTGTGAGACAAGGTATCTAGTTCTATGGATCCCCAGATGTCCTGCAAACTGGGAATCATGAGCCCATTGAAGAACTTTTTGTCAAAGTCTCTTAGGTACTACCGTTTTCCCCACCGGAAGTGTAAAGGTGGCTGCCACCATTATCCTGGCTGGATCGATTATATGGCGACATGGTTCCACAGTATCTTCAGGAATAAAACTTTGAGATAATGCATCTGCTCTAACGTTCTTCTTAGCAGCCCGAAAATATATCTTAAAGTCAAACCGACTGAAAAATAATGCCCAACGAGCTTGTCTGGGATTTAAACGTTGAGCCTGTGATAGGTAGGCGAGATTCTTGTGGTCTGTATAGATCTGAACAGTATGTTTGGCCCCCTCTAGAAGATGTCTCCATTCCTCCAGAGCTGCCTTGATCGCCAATAGTTCCCGTTCTCATATGGCATAATTCTTCTCCGCCGGTGAAAATTTTTTGGAAAAATAGGCACAGCTATGTAGTGTTCCAGAATCAGAGGGTTGTAAGAGAATAGCTCCAACACCTATGGCTGAGGCATCTACCTCTACAATGAAAGGCTTAGCTGGGTCAGGTTGTATAAGGCAAGGATTTTTGGTAAATTCTTGTTTTAGCTGCTGAAAGGCCTGAATGGCTTCCACGGGCCAGTTCTGAATTGGTGCTTTTTTCTTTGTTAAGGCAGTAAGGGGGGCTACTAATATAGAGTAATCGGAAATGAATTGTCGATAATAATTAGAAAACCCCAAAAATCTCTGTAAAGCCTTCAATCCAGTGGGTTGAGACCAGTCCAAAATGGCTTTAAGTTTCTCCGGATCCATGCGTAAGCCTTCTTGTGAAACAATATATCCCAGGAATGGTAACTCCTTCTGATGGAAGAGACATTTATCCAGTTTCACAAATAATTTGTTGTCTCGAAGACGTTGTAGAACTTGCTTGACATGAAGTTGGTGTTGTTGTAGATCTTTAGAAAAAATTAGGATGTCGTCCAGGTAAACAATGACATGGGAATATAGTAGGTCACGAAAAATGTCATTAATCATATTCTGGAAAACAGCTGGTGCATTACATAGGCTGAACGGCATGACCTGATACTCGTAGTGTCCATCATGCGTGTTAAAGGCCGTCTTCCATTCATCCTGTTCCCGGATTCGGACTAAATTATAAGCTCCACGCAGATCAAATTTCGAAAATTTTTTTGCTCCTTTTAGACGATCAAAAAGTTCTGATAATAGCGGAATCAGATATTGGTTTTTCTTTGTTATGGCATTTAGTCCTCTATAGTCGATACACGGCCGTAATGATCCATCCTTCTTTTTAACAAAAAAAATCCTGCTCCCACCGGAGAGGAGGAAGGTTTAATAAATCCTCTTGCCAGATTTTCTTGGATATATTATGTCATGGCTCTTGATTCAGGTTCAGATAGAGTATAGACTCTCCCCCTGGGAGGCTCCTTCCCCAGGATTAATTCGATTTCACAATCGTTGGAACGATGTGGTGGTAGAGTCTCGGCTTCTTGTTTGCTAAAGACATCAAGAAATTCTGCGTATTGCTTGGGTAAGGCAGCTGGGATCTTCGTGGGCTCAGATGTGATAAGGTTGGGTGGATGAACCATCGATAAACAGTTGCGTTGGCAGTAGGGGCTCCATTTCACCAGTTGCAAACTACCCCAGTCCAGGTGAGGTTGATGTTGCCTCAACCAGGATAGTCCTAAAATAATCTGATTGACGGAGGAAGGTAAGATAAATAACTGGATAGTCTCATGATGAAGGACTCCAGTAGTCATGTTGATGGGTTGGGTCCTGGCAGTAATTCTTTCTCCAATTGGTTGTCCCGAGACGGATGAGACTACCAAAGGAGTCTTGAGAGTCTTGGTGGGAATACGGAATTTGTTAACCAATTGTTCCTCGATGAAATTGCCTGCGGCTCTGGAGTCTATAAAGGCCTGACATTGAAGTGTCTCTAGTCCAAACTTTAAGGCCACCGGAAGTAGAATCTGTGGAGAGGGGGTAACAGAACCTAGGGAGGCCTCTCCTACCAAGCCTAGGCCCAAAAGTTTCCCGACTTATTCAGGCATTTGTTAGCAAGGTGTCCTGGAGCTGCACAGTATAAACATAGGTTGTTCAGTCTCCATCGTTGCCGTTCCTGAGGAGTTATATGACATCGGTCAATTTGCATGGGTTCCTCAGATGCTGCTGGATGCTCAACAGCCCGGGGGTTCGTAATAGGT
The DNA here is from genome assembly GCF_901001135.1 of Rhinatrema bivittatum. Taxonomy (NCBI): domain Eukaryota; kingdom Metazoa; phylum Chordata; class Amphibia; order Gymnophiona; family Rhinatrematidae; genus Rhinatrema; species Rhinatrema bivittatum. The sequence continues at coordinate 642,270,570 of NC_042616.1, read as the reverse complement.
TGTTGAACGGTCGGCGCCAGGCGTACTGGTCGTCGCAGCATGCCTCTCTCTCGTGAATGTTCCTGAACTCGAAGATCCAAACGAATAGCCAGATGAATCAATTCCTCCAAACTGTCGGGTATCTCACGTCCTGCCAGTTGATCTTTAATGATTTCAGAAAGTCCTTGTCGAAAAATGGCCGTGAGACTGTCCTCTCCCCAACGTAATTCTGCGGCTAAGGTACGAAACTGAACCGCATCCTCTCCCACTGAACGGGACCCTTGTCTTATTTGAAGTAATTCTGCTGCTGCAGACGTAGAACGGCCCGGTTCATCAAAGATTAGATGAAAGTCTCTTAGGAATTGCGTTAGATTGTCCAAGAGTGGATCCTCTCGCTCCCAAAAAAGGAGAGGCCCATGCCAAGGCTGGTCCTTCCAATAATGATAAAATAAATGTGACCTTGGTTCTATCCGTAGTGAAGATTGCAGGTTGGAGAGAGAAATGCATACAACACTGGTTGATAAATATGGGAGGAGGAGTTGGAGTGGCCAAATTCGAGACTGAGAACGCGTCCATTCTTGCGACTAGTCTCTCCAGTACTCCTGTGACCTGATTCAGCTCCCCCTGCTGCTGCTGGATGCGAGAAGCTAACCTGGGGATGGCCTATAGGGCTGTTAAATCCACGGGATCCATGGCCTTAGCTAACTGTTACGATTTAGTGAATTCTTGATGGTTAACAGTCTTACCTTGGCCAAGAGGAAGTCCAAGTCCGGTCCGGGATGAGGCAGGTAGCTAGGCAAGTGTATCCAAGTCCGGTCCGGGTCGAGACAGACAGCTAGGCAAGAGTATCCAAGTCCAGTCCGGGTCGAGGCAGGGAGCAAGGCAAGAGTAACCAAGTCCGGTCCGGGTCGAGGCAGGCAGCTAGGCAAGAGTATCAAAGTCCAGTCCGGGTCGAGGCAGGCAGCTAGGCAAGAGTATCCAAGTCCGGTCTGGGTTGAGGCAGGAAGCAAGGCAACAGAATCCCAAAAGAGCACCAGTACAAGAAGCCTGTAGCTGAGGCGAGGTTATGCTGAAGTCAGGGCTTTAAGTACTGAGGTTCTCCCGCGCAATTCGCCGGACTTCCGGAGATGACGCACTTAAAGGGGGTGGATTCTCGGCCCGAGTCCCGTAGTGGAACGCTGCTGCCGCCTGATGATGCCATGCGCTGGAAACGCCGAAGAGCTGGGACCCTGCTGATCGTGAGTGGTGACACTTTTCTTCACTCCACTGTGTCTGAGCAATGAGTTGAAATGGGCCATTGAGACCTGGGGCTTCACAGCTGGGACTGGGGGTTTCTTGGGCGAGAGCTGTGGAAACAAAAAAAACATAAGTATGAATGCTAAGAAGTGCACATGTATTGTTTTGCATAAGATTTGCACTTTACATCATTCAATGTGATCATTTTATGCAAAAAAGTATGGACAACTGTAGCAGACTTCACATTGACAGGTAATGTGACTTACTGGCCCCTGGTCACATAGTGTCCAAGGCCTCACCCATCCCCTCAAACATGTCCAGTCCCAGCCATTGAATCAGGCATTCCTCCATTGGAGTGAGGACAATCAGGCAAGAAGCACCTTCTTTGGTCTGCCGCATGTATTTGTTCCAGTTTAGCACCTTTCTCTTTAAATGAACCTTTATATCCTTGTAGTGGTAGGCCACCTGCTCACTGGTCCTCTTGATTCCACTATGCCAGGTTATGGCCTCTGCGATAGTATGCCATATCTGACCCTTGGAAGACCTGGAGGTGGTGCCAGCCCGGTTGCCATAAAACAGGTGGTAATGTTCCAGGATGCCGGCAATGAGCTGCTTGTTGTTCTCCATGCTGAATTTGTAGGCTTGTAGATGTGGCCAAACTCCTGCCTGGCTTCTGGAGGATCAGGCTGCCAATTTCACTTCCAGAGAGGTGTCACTATCCTCACTCTTGGACCCACTCCTCTCTCCCCTCCCTTTCTCCCCCCTCCTCCACCTGCAGCCCACTCTGCCTTGCCCTATCCTGTCATCTTCCTCCCTCTACACTCACCTCCTATACCCTTCCTCCTCCCATCTCTTCCTATTCCTTTTCTCCTCCCTATCTCTACTCCTACTCCTACTCTTCCACTCCTGTTTTCCTCATCCCTCCTCTCCTTTCTCCTCTCCTCCTCACCTCTCCTCTCTTCCCACACCTGTTGCATCGAAGGTGGATCCTCGGGCTGAGGTGGGGTTGACGCAACCCGTAGATGAGAACCTACGGGTCCCCACCGTCAGTAGGTGGAGTGGGCTGATAGACAGAGGCCACTGAAGCTTCACCTATTCCAGCCCTTTTTCTCCGCGGGTTGAGACTTTGGGTGCCGGGGCCGGCAGGACTTAGGTGGGCCTCGAGGTTGAATGGCAAGAGAGGTTGGTTTAGCCCAGAGACAGCAGGCGATGGATGGCGTAGTCCTGCTCTGGACTGGGTAAGGTACTGGAACTCGGACACCAATGGAACAGAGGCTGACTGAGGGCGCTCGAGCAAAGGTAGGCCGAAGCCTAATAAGTCCACATCCAGGGAGTAGGCTTGGAGAGGCATCAAATAACAGGCTTGGATCAGGGCCAGCGGCAATGTGAAGGTCGTGGCAAGCGATGCTGAAATCTGATCATGGAGAAGTCAATAGTGTTAGCCAATCGAAGCAATGGTTTGATCATGGAGAAGTCAACAGAGTTGGTCAATTGAAGCAATGGTCAAGGTCTGGAGATAGGCAATAGCGTAGTCAGATGTAGCAGAGGTCTGGGTCTGGAGGTAGGCTGTAGCATAGGCAGGCGTAGCAGAGGTCTGGGTCTACAGATAGGCTGTAGCGTAGTCAGGCATAGCGGAGGTCTGGGTCTGGAGATAGGCTGAAGCATAATCAGGTGTAGCAAAGTCAAAGTCCCTGCAATCAATCCAAAGCATAGGCAGGGCAGGAATGAAGAGAACAAGAACCAGGAACAATGAGAATTGGGAATGAAGAGTAGAGACGAATCTCTAGCAGCAACGAATACTCGAATAGTGAGGAGACCTGTTGCAAAGGCAAAGTTATGGAGCGCGGCATGAGCTTAAATACAATGAAGTGTTTGACATCATCATCCGGGGCCATGGCCAGGTTCCCGCTGCGGGCCCTTCATAAGGATCAGTGATGGGTGAGGCATGCATAGTGGCATCTCTCCGTGGACCACGCGGAGAGGCCCGATGAGCAATCGTATCCTGACCTGAAACACTGGGGACTATGGTGGAGCCAGAGGCACCGGGGGAGGCCCGAGGATGGAGCTGGCAGCCCACCGCCACTAGCGAGGAGGAACAAGAAGCTGGAGTCCTTGTAAGAAGGTTAGGGGGTCATGCGGCAGGTCTGCCGCGGATGACATGCGTAATAACACCTATCACAATCCATTCTCTCCTTACTACTACTCACCACAGCACTCCTCCACTCATCACCACGCCTCGCCATTCCCCACCACTCCTCCACACAATGGGACAGACAGACAAACTAGATAAAAACACAAAAACTTCCACACAAAGACAAAGACAGGAGACAAAAGTAAAGGAAAATAGATGAGAACACTGAACAGGTCAACTCACTCAGGTAATCAAATGAAAAAACTCCTACTCAACTCACCTCCTTCCACTCTCTCTCCAATGCCTGACACACCCTCAAAAAGGCAGCTGCAGGAAGCCAATATATTTATAAACAAAAAATATATGTATATCGCGTGACGCGTAAAATGACATGTGACACCTAATCAGATGCATGACATAATAGCATGACGTGATATTTACAAACACGGTGCAGTATGTCCTTAATTTCCCTAAGCACGCCCATCTTTTTATCGCAGCCCACGAACGTGCTATATTTCAGCTTTATCAACTGCAATCTGATGAATCTAGTTCTGAGTGAGTTGATGGATCCTATGTATTTCTTTGAGCATTTCACTACATGTAGATATATTCTGCATTTTTGGTATTCTGAAAAACATAAGCAAATAAGGAAAAGATATTGAGTTTTGTGTTTATGTGTGAAATGGTAACAAATTAATGATTTAGCAGTTGTTTGAATGTTTTTAGTCATTAATAATAAAGATATTATTGAAGGTCACTCGGCAAGCCTATACTTTATCCTTTTCTTTTTACCTCATATTCAGTAGGTTACATGCTCTCAAATTCTGATACTCAGTCGGGAAGAGGGATTTTCAAGTATACCCTCCCACACTGTAACATCAGGGTCCTTCCTTTATTTCCTTCGGCCATAGAACACATAAAAGTGGGTGAGGAGCTTTAGTGAGGGTGGTTTACATACAGGCGCCCGTTGTCTCATGGCACGATGGCATGGCAAACCTTACCCTAAGGCTGGCCCTGCACAGTTTGTCTGCCGGCAAATTGTCTCTTCCAGAATTTCAGAGAGAAAAGGCAGAAAAATGATAAGACTAGTGGTTTGAAATTACATCAGAAGAAAGAGAGGGATTTTTATTTTTTAAATGAGCAAACCACTGCGGATATGAAATTATCAAGGACTGTACTGGTGAAGACAGAAGATTTAACGAAAAAGAGAATAAAAGAAAGAAGGCAATTTATGTTCCTGATCAGGAAGGAGGAAAAAAAACAGGACTGGCAGGGAAAGCAGTAGATATAAAACCAGACTAATGTACCATGGAAATATTCTGAAATACAATTGCCAGTGACAAACCTGGCAAATGGCTAGAACACAGCATGGATAAATTTTTAGCATCCAGTTCATAAATGTTGTGGATGAATCTGTGAATACCAATTGATTTAATAATGTGCATTTGGCTGAGATCTGGGCTAAAAAAAAAAAAAAAAAAAAGAGAGAGAGAGAGAGAAAGAAAAATCACATTAAGAAGAGAGGGAGTTCTCGGAGCATTCTTGTAGTTATTGTTGCCATGGTAACAATTTACTTTTCTCAACATATTTAGCATGTTCTCTTTCAATCTGACTTCTAAAGATAATATTGCAAAATGGCATTGGGTTTAACAAGAACATACAGACTTCAAATAAAGAATGGCGATTATGCTCAAAAGCAGATGTAACATGTAGAAAGTTTTTGTTTATTTTTTAAAGAAACAGACAAACAACATGGGAGTACAAAACCTCATCAATTCTTTACTCTTCTCTGGCTTTGTTCTTTAAAACGCTGTTTGAACTGAATCATGCACTGAAAAGGAGATGGAAGCTTTAGGTTTCTGTGGCCTTTGTGCAGCAGAATCTCTGACACGGTTATATGAGTTCTTATGGCAACTGGTCAAATAGGTGGCATAGGGGACCACAGGTGATAAGGAAAATGATAACATGCACCTTTTCTTTAGTAAGAAACTCAATTCCAATCCTGTTAGACATTTTTCTGAAAAGAAAAAACAAGAAAAAAAATGGTAAGTCACACAGGTTCCATCTTTCAAGCTTTTATTAATAGAGGGTTACATTTTTAAAGATGCGGGCGTCGCCACGTGCATGTTATAAAATGCAATAAATGCGCGCACATGCGCGCCTGATTTTGTATCGGACCCCACTTGCGCGCACAGAGGGAGGAATTTTTTTAGCACACACTTGGTGACGCAATCGGGCCTTTGCTCCTTATCCTCATAACTAACCTTCCTCCCTTTTCCCCTCTCCCCCCTGACCCCCTAAACCCACCCTAACTATCTTATTTCTTTTTTGTTTCAGAACTTACCCGCTCGACAGAGCAGGAGTAAGTTCCGCTCGCCGGCTGGTTGCTGGTGCGCGCTTCATCAGGACAGCAGCTGCCCCGTCCCCTGCCCGCCCCACTACTCTTCACGAACCCGGCACTTCTGCACATACCAGCAGATACATGCTTGTCTGGGCCGCTATGAAAATGTGTTCGGCACGTGCGTGGCCGTGCCACAAACTTGTATCTACTGGTATTGGCAAGCACTAGGGAATTAAAAATTCCCCTGAGAGTTCGCAACAGTTCCAATTTTGGGTACTTTCCATGCTTCTTCCAAAAGGTAGCTCCTCTAACTGTTATACATTATGAACAATTCATCCATCTTCTCCTTTTCTTGCAGATTCTCTACTAGAAAACGATGATTTCAGGGGTGTTATCACCACTCCATTTTCCCCTACTATTATTCCATGGAAGATGTCCATGTTTCTTCTAGGCATTTTGCCCAAATTGCTGGTTTCATCCCTTAAAACCTTTCCCAGCCTCAAGGATTCTTTTCTCGCTCCTAACCTTTGCCAAATATTTTCTGCATTAAAATTTGCAAGATTCAAACACCTACTTACTTATTAACGTGTGTGAGATAGCCCTACCAGGAAGTTAATTAGCAAGTAATCTCCACATACTACTTCTTTCACTCTGCTTTTTCACTCTGCAGGATCACTTTAGCTCTCTAGGTTAGGGGTCCCCAAGCTCAGTTCTCAAGGGCCGCAACCCAGTCAGGTTGCAAGGATTTCCACAATGAATTTGCATGAGAACTATTTCCATGCACTGTAGGCAGATACTGTAGATCTCATGCACATCCATTGTGAAAATCCTGAAAGCCTAACTGGTTTGCAGCTCTTTGAGGACAGAGCTTGGGAACTTCTACTCTGGATCGTTCCTCAAACTCTCTTGTTACAGCACTGGTTTCTTCCACATTGTACTCATTTCAGGGGTGTTCCTGGGGTATTGCTTATGGCTTTATTAAGTCTCATTGACAACAATGCACAGATTGTAAACTGGCTGATACAGCAACCATTTCATTAACAAAGGAATGGACATTGCAATAACCTAGGTGGGGGGAAGTTGTCTGGACTCGAGGTCTATAACTGGTTAATATAATCAGGGTGAGACAATGTATACTATGTAGTCTTTGGAGGAAAACAAGGGGCCTAGTTGATAAGCCATTCAAGAGAAAGATCTTCACCATAAGGGTGAGGGCTGTTGTAAACAATACAGTTGTTCAACACATGACAGTTTAGACAGTCAGTTTTGTGTTGCAATACCCAATATTTTTTAGGATTGCTCTGTGGCAGATGAAGGAATACACAAGGGGCCATTAAACCACTGAAAGTCTTGCAAATTTAATATCATAATGTTTAAAATTGAAGAGGTTTTTAGAGTAATTAGTGCTGAAAGTGTCATTATCCACAAAGCCCAATACGATAAGTTTGGGTAACTGCCCCAAAAAGACGTTTTCCTGGTTAGTCACACAGGCACCAGCAGGTATGCTAAAGACTTTCAGCCCTACGCGTCCACTGCATACTAGGCATACATCGCAATTATATCTTTTTTGAGATGTGGCAACCAGAATTTTACACAGTATTCAAGGTGGGGTCTCACCATGGAGCGATATAGCGGCATTATGGCATTTTCTGTTTTATTCACCATTCCCTTTCTAATAATTCCCAAAATTCTGTTTGCTTTTTTGACTGCCGCAGCACACTGAACCGACAATTTCAATGTGTTATCCACTATGACGCCTAGATCTCTTTCTTGGGTTGTAGCACCTAATATGGAACCCACATTGTGTAATTATAGCATGGGTTATTTTTCCCTAAATGCATCACCTTGCACTTATCCAATTTAAATTTCATCTGCCATTTGGATGCCCAATTTTCCAGTCTCACAAGATCTTCCTGCAATTTATCACAATCTGTTTGTGATTTAACTACTCTGAACAATTTTGTATCATCTGCAAATTTGATTACCTCAGTCGTCATATTTCTTTCCAGATCATTTATAAATATATTGAAAAGTATGGGTCCCACTACAGATCCCTGAGGCACTCCACTGCCCACACCCTTCCACTGAGAAAATTATTAATTTAATCCTATTCTCTGTTTCCTGTGTTTTAGCCAGTTTGTAATCCACAAAAGGACATCACCACCTATCCCATGACTTTTTACTTTTCCTAGAAGCCTCTCATGAGGAACTTTGTCAAACGCCTTCTGAAAATCCAAGTACACTATATCTACCGGTTCACCTTTAGCCACATGTTTATTAACTCCTTCAAAAAAGTGAAGCAGATTTGTGAGGCAAGACTTGCCTTGGGTAAAGCCATGCTGACTTTGTTCCATTAAACCATGTCTTTCTATATGTTCTGTGATTTTGATGCTTTGAACACTTTCCACTATTTTTCCTGGCACTGAAGTCAGGCTAACCGGTCTGTAGTTTACCGGATTGCCCCTGGAGCCCTTTTGGGTGGCCAATGTAACCCCCAATGGGGTTACATTGGCCACCCTCCTCTTTAATGATAAGTTACAAATTAACTAATAGATTTGAAATTTAATTTTTGAGTTCCTTCATAACCCTGGGGTGCATACTATCCAGTCCAGGTGATTTGGTTTAAGTTTGTTAATCTGGCCTACTAGATTTTCCAGGTTCATTGTAATTTGGTTCAGTTCATCTGACTCATCACCCTTGAAAACCATCACCAGAGCCGATATCTTCCCAACATCCTCACTAGTAAACACAGAGGCAAAGAATTCATTTAGTCTTTCTGCAATGGCCTTACCTTCCCTAAAAGCACCTTTAACTCCTCAGTCATCTAATGGTCCAACCGACTTTCTCACAGGTTTCCTGCTTTGGATATATTTTTTAAAATGTTTTTATTATGAGTGTTACTCTATGGCCAACTTCATTTCAAATTTTCTCTTAGCTTGTCTTATCAGTTTTGTTTTACACTTAACTTGACAATGCTTAGGATTTTTTTTTTTCTTCAGATGGATCCATCTTCCTTTTTTTTAAGGATTTTTTTGGCTAAAATAGCCTCTTTCACCTCACTTTTTTACCATGCCGGTAATTGTTTGGCCTTCTGTTGCAGTCTGGGAATCTGCAGTCCAGGTGTGAACCCTTGAGCCGAACTACCCTGATATCAGAGTAGGTTGGGAGGCGGAGCCACAGGCACAG